>NC_091150.1:2124640-2424640 GCF_040958095.1 Procambarus clarkii | reverse complement strand
ACATTACTGTGAGTGTTGACATTACCGTGAGTGTTGACATTACCGTAAGTGTTTACATTGCCGTGAGTGTTTACATTACCGCCGGTGTTGACATTGCCGTGGGTGTTGACATTACCGTGAGTGTTGACATTACCGTGAGTGTTGACATTTCCGTGAGTGCTGACATTACTGCGGGTGTTGACATTACCGCTCATGTTGATATTACCGCGGGTGTTGACATTACCGTGAGTGTTGACATTACAGCTGGTGTTGACATTACCGCAGGTGTTGACATTACCATGAGTGTTGACATTACCTCTAGTGGTTGACATTACCGAGGGTGTTAACATTACCATGAGTGTTAACATTACCGTGAGTGTTGACATTACCCCGGGTGTTGACATTACCGCGGGTGTTGACATTACCGTGAGTGTAGACGTTACTGTGAGTGTTGACATTACCGTGAGTGTTAACATTTTCGCGGGTGTTGACATTACCGTTCGTGTTGACATTACGACAGGTGTTTACATTACCCCGGGTGTTGACATTTCCCCGGGTGTTGACATTACAATGAGTGTTGATATTACCCCTGGTGTTGACATTACCCCGAGTGTTCACAGTACCGTGAGTGTTGACATTACTGTGAGTGTTGTCATTACCGAAGGTAATAAAATTACCCCTGGTGCTGACATTACCCCGGGTGTTGACATTACTCCAGGTGCTGACATTACCCCGGGTGTTGACATTACCCCAGGTGCTGACATTACCTCGGGTGTTGACATTACCGCGTGTGTTGACATTACCGTGAGTATTGACATTACCGTGAGTGTTGACATTACCCCGGGTGTTGACATTACCCCAGTTGTTGACATTACCATGAGTGTTGACATTACCGTGAGAGTTAACATTACCGTGAGTGTTGACATTACCGTGAGTGTTGACATACTGTGAGTGTTGACATTACCGTGAGTGTTGATATTACCGTGAGTGTTGACATTACAGTAAGTGTTGACATTACCGTGAGTGTTGACATTACTGTGAGTGTTGACATTACCGTGCGTGTTGACATTACCGTAAGTGTTGACATTACCTCGGGTGTTGACATTACCGCGGGTGTTGACATTACCGCGAGTGTTGACATTACCATGAGTGTTGACATTACCGTGAGTGATAACATTACCGTGAGTGTTGACATTACCATGTGTGTTAACATTACCATGAGTGTTGACAATACCACGGGTGTTGACATTACCGTAAGTGTTGACATTACCGTGAGTGTTAACATTACCGTGAGTGTTCACATTACCGTGAGTGATAACATTACCGTGAGTGTTGACATTACCGTGGGTGTTAACATTACCCCGGGTGTTGACATTATCACGGGTGTTGACATTACCGTGAGTGTTGACATTACCGCTGGTGTTGACATTACCCCGGGTGTTGACATTACCCCAGGTGTTGACATTACCGTGAGTGTTGACATTTCCGTGAGTGTTGACATTACCTTGAGTGTTGACATTACCGTGAGTGCTGATATTACCGCGGGTGTTGACAATACCGCTCATGTTGACATTACAGCTGGTGTTGACATTAACGCGGGTGTTGACATTACCTTGAGTGTTGACATTACCTCTGGTGTTGACATTACCGTGGGTGTTAACATTACCGTGAGTGTTAACATTACCGTGAGAGTTAACATTACCGTGAGTGTTGACATTACCGCTGGTGTTGACATTACCGCGGGTGTTGACATTACCGTGAGTGTTGACATTACCGTGAGTGTTGACATTACCGTGAGTGTTGACATTAACTCAGGTGTTGACATTACCGTGGATGTTGACATTACCGTGAGTGTTGACATTACCGTGAGTGTTGACATTACCGCGGTTGTTGACATTACCGCTGGTGTTGACATTACCGTGAGTGTTGACATTACTGCTGTTGTTGACATTACCGCTGGTGTTGACATTACCGGGGGTGTTGACATTTCCGTAAGTGTTGACATTTCCTCTGGTGTTGACATTACCGTGGGTGTTGACATTACCATGAGTGTTAACATTACCGGGAGTGTTAACATTACCGTGAGTGTTGACATTACCGTGAGTGTTGACATTACCGTGAGTGTTGACATTACCGCGGGTGTTGACATTACCGCGAGTGTTGACATTACCATGAGCGTTGACATTACCGTGAGTGATAACATTACCGTGAGTGTTGACATTACCGTGTGTGTTAACATTACCGTGAGTGTTGACATTACCCCTGGTTTTGACATTACCCCGGGTGTTGACATTACCGTGAGTGATGACATTACCGCGTTTGTTGACATTACCGGGAGTGTTGACATTACCGTGAGTGTTGACATTACTGTGAGTGTTAACATTACCATAAGTGTTCACATTACCGTGAGTGATAACATTACCGTGAATGTTGACATTACCGTGGTTGTTAACATTACCATGAGTGTTGACATTACCGCGGATGTTGACATTACCCCGGTTGTTGACATTACCGTGAGTGTTGACATTTCTGTGAGTGTTGACATTACCTTGAGTGTTTACATTACCCCGAGTGTTCACAGTACCGTGAGTGTTCACATTACTGTGAGTGTTGACATTACCCGGGTGATGACATTACCCCGGGTGTTGACATTACCCCAGGTGTTGACATTACCGTGAGTGTTGACATTTCCGAGAGTGTTGACATTACCGCGGGTGTTGACATTACAGCTCATGTTGATATTACCGCGGGTGTTGACATTACCGTGAGTGTTGACATTACAGCTGGTGTTGACATTACTGCAGGTGTTGACATTACCATGAGTGTTGACATTACCTCTGGTGTTGACATTAACGTGGGTGTTAACATTACCATGAGTGTTAACATTACCGTGAGTGTTGACATTACCGCGGGTGTTAACATTACCGCGGGAGTTGACATTACCGCGGGTGTTGACATTACCGTGAGTGTTGACATTACGGTGAGTGTTGAAATTACCGTGAATGATGACATTACCGTGAGAGTTGACACTTCGGTGAGTGTTGACATTACCGTGAGTGTTGACATTACCGTGAGTGTTGACATTACCGTCAGTGTTGACATTACCGTGGGTGTTGACATTACCGTGGGTGTTGACATTACCGTGAGTGTTGACATTACCGTATGTGTTAACATTACCGTGAGTATTGACAATTCCGCGGGTGTTGACATTACCCCGGGTGTTGACATTACCGTGAGTGTTGACATTACTGTGAGTGTTAACATTCCCGTGAGTGTTCACATAAACGTGAGTGATAACATTACCGTGAGTGTTGACATTACCGTGGGTGTTAACATTACCGTGAGTGTTGACATAACCGCGGATGTTGACATTACCCCAGGTGTTGACATTACCGTGAGTGATAACATTACCGTGAGTGTTGACATTACCATGTGTGTTAACATTACCATGAGTGTTGACAATACCACGGGTGTTGACATTACCGTGAGTGTTAACATTACCGAGAGTGTTCACATTACCGTGAGTGATAACATTACCGTGAGTGTTGACATTACCGTGGGTGTTAACATTACCCCGGGTGTTGACATTATCACGGGTGTTGACATTACCGTGAGTGTTGACATTACCGCTGGTGTTGACATTACCCCGGGTGTTGACATTACCCCAGGTGTTGACATTACCGTGAGTGTTGACATTTCCGTGAGTGTTGACATTACCTTGAGTGTTGACATTACCGTGAGTGCTGACATTACCGCGGGTGTTGACAATACCGCTCATGTTGACATTACAGCTGGTGTTGACATTAACGCGGGTGTTGACATTACCTTGAGTGTTGACATTACCTCTGGTGTTGACATTACCGTGGGTGTTAACATTACCGTGAGTGTTAACATTACCGTGAGAGTTAACATTACCGTGAGTGTTGACATTACCGCTGGTGTTGACATTACCGCGGGTGTTGACATTACCGTGAGTGTTGGCATTACCGTGAGTGTTGACATTAACTCAGGTGTTGACATTACCGTGGATGTTGACATTACCGTGAGTGTTGACATTACCGTGAGTGTTGACATTACCGCGGTTGTTGACATTACCGCTGGTGTTGACATTACCGTAGTAGATTATTTGGTGACAGATAGAGCCACCTATGTAGGGTAATCAGATAAGAAAATCAGAAGCGGGGAGCCACATAGTGCCACTCCATATTAGGTCACCCAAGGTGTGAGTGGTAGCAGTCGAAAAAACAGTGAAGATAGGTATCTATTATGTGCCACTATGATCATGTTCATTTACAGTAAAGTAGCTGCCTATGAAGGGTAATCAGATAAGAAAATCAGAGGCGGGGTGCCACTTAGAGCCACCCCATATTAGGTCGCCCAAGGTGTGGGGCAGCAACAATCGTAAAATAGTGAAGATAGGTATCTATTATGTGTCGCTATGTTCATGCTCATGTTCATTTATACAGAAAAGTATGACAGTATATTTGTATAATAAACACTCAGGTGAGCGGTAGTTACCCTCCCCCCCCAGGTGTAAAAACAGGATCCTCGCAGTAGGGGCGGTCCCCCCTCACCAGCCCTCCTCATACTTGATGACCTTGAGTGTACCGTAAGAGGGACCAGCCTCCCTTAGTTGTTTTTAAGTTGGATATATTTTAAGCCTCTATACTTAAAGAAGGAGAAAAAGAAATAATCCTGATGATTTATAGATTATATTATCAAAGTACATAGGGTTAAACATAGTCGTATTGTAGGTCATCTCCCCCACATAATATTTATTAACAAGACCTCTCCTTCTCGCCCACAAGTCCGTTGTGGGGTCTTCCTCCCCCTCCTCCTCCTCCTCCTCCTGGGACGAAGATGATGACTCATCATCTCCCAGAGAGTGAATGGGATGTAGTGCGCCTCCCTCAGGTGACTGACTGCTGACGTCATAGGGTTCACTCTCGCTGGTGGGGTGTTGTCCTTCCTCTCCTTGTGGTTCAATGACGTCACCACCTTCACTCTCGGTGGACATTCCTTGGGCTGAGGTGTTGGGGTGGGGCTCGGATGGTATGTCTGGGTGACCATACGCTAGGCTAGTGTATTTATTTAGGTAAAAGCGCTTATCATCAAATGCACTTAAACCCCTCTTAGTATTGAATGTGGTTGCCATCTGCCCCCCTATGTTTCTTATTTGTGAGTAATTAAAAGTATTTACTACACCATTACTGTGAAGGGTCTCTTTAAAGTGGTTATGTGTTAAAGATCTTTGCACAGCTCGGGGAATACCCTTAGCGGTGATGGAATTTTTATTGTCAAGCAAAAGCACACTATACATTTTGGGCTTGAGTGCCACAACTTCAAGGATGTGTTTATCTGACACCTCTGACTTTAACAGCCCTAAAACACCCTTTTTAGAAGGATCATACAAGGGGTGAGTTTCAGGAAAATTACTCGTATCCATCCACAAACTAAGGGGTTCTTTCCCCATCTCATTAAAGACATCTTCAGCTAGTAAGGTGAAAATGAAACTGTCTGTATCACTATACACCAGTTGTACCCTATCTGAATAGTGGTTCTTAAGTACCCTGTACCAAAAATGGTACAAGCTGTATTTTGCTAGCTCAAGAATCTGGAACCCAATGTAATTAGGATGAGTAATTTTAATGAATGGTCTGGAACTGACAGACAATAATTTATTGTCGCCTAAATGCACCATTCGTTTAAAGCGGGGATTCTTCACCTCTCGTAAAAAGGCCCTAGCTGAAGTCACTAGTTTGGTGTCAATGGCATAACGAGCTGGATTCAGTAGCGTTTTACCAAAAACACTGTTCGTCAGTAATTTGAAGAGTGTTTTCCTATCATTACTGCTGGAGGCATTTCTATTGTTAACGTTGGTGTTAACAAATTCTGCCATAAAATCTGACTGGTGGAACTCGTAAATTGCATGTATTGTTTCCACTTCAAGTCCTATCTCAATAAATAGTTGTAAAAGGTGAAGAGATATGAAATAATGTTTTTTGGGGAGATGATCTCCAACCAGTTTGATGTTTTTTGGGGGGAGGTGTGTGATGTTATTTGTTTCCAGAAGTCCCCTACTAAATGGTGAGATATCCTCCATACTTATTCCCCTATGGTGTAAACAAAGGGGCAGATCGTCTGTTAGTCTAGCTATTTCGGGTCTTAAAAGTTTGGTGTCAATTAAGAGCCAGTACCCTTTGTTAGAAGAGAAAGGCTGTTCTGTCATTATCTTCCCCCCGCTAATGAAGGAGTTCATCTCATCAGATGATAGTCTCCTTAGTCCCCCATGGGGCAATTTCCTAGTCATACAACTCCCATAGAGGCTGTTAAAGTCGAGATAAAGTAAGAATGAAGACCTATCCTCCTGGGGGTTAAAAGATGGGTTGACATAGCGGTTGTTAGCTCTGACATAACTCCTAACTGCAGTTGTAAAACCCCCTCGTATGTTTTGTGATAAGAGATTGTGCAACGTCACATCTGCACTTAACTCCAACGATATTCTACTACTTTTCAGGAAGCAGTCGTAGGAGTACCCTGGGAGGCTGCAATAGTGTGTCAATTCTAAAGAATATATATCATTTAGAATTGCCCTGTGGTGTGTAAAAATGTCAGCCAGTAATCCTACATCACACCTCAAATAAATGAGGAGGTAGTCTTTTAATGTCCTACACCCTGTAGCCTCCCATACTAATTTAGAATGTCTATATTCGTCCAAAGTTATACCTGATTTGTTTAGGGAGCTGTAGAACATTTCAATAGGAGGGAGTGTTGTGTCATTAAAGCAGCTGATTTTTGTGGTATATTCATAAGGGAAAAACTGCTTACCCTTTAAGAGTAGGTGGTGACTCTTTTTGGGCAAACCCTCTATCATTGAGTGAGTGAATGTTAAGGGGCTGGCTGAATCAATGTGGGTCTTTGCTAGGGATGAAAGACTACCTGTAATAAAAGCCAGTGAATCAAGAAATTTAAGCTTCCCTATTTCCACCTTAAGATATTTCGTCCCCTGTCTCATGAGGATATTGCTCTTAATATTTGAATCCATGGTAAACTCCCTCAAAATTAAGCCCATGTCATAAGACATATTATGGGCAATTAGAACTAAACTCTCCAGAGCATTCTTGTGGCGGAGGTTGCAGTAATTACATAGAGCTCCAATATAATTGAGCTTTTCCCTAAGGTGATCATGATGTTGAACCTTGAAATTGGAGGGGGTAAATACCTGCTCACAAAACTGGCAGTGAGTCTGTCTCCTAAAATGGATCATATCCTCAAGAGACATGTCTATTTCATAATGGTGGAGGGTAGATCTGATAATTTCCCATTTGGTAGCAACTCGCTGCATGAAATGAGTAACACTGTCCCCCCCAAAATAAGTAAATTTATCAACGACAGTGTGGTTCCTATCAACAATTATATAGCTGTATGCTATAGGTCTATGTATGGCTGTAACAGAACCTAGACAATCCTCAGTGCTTAGGACACACTCGAAATCAAAATAGCCCACATGGGAAGGGGCATAACCTTTCCCCGTATTTTTAAAATGGAGTGTGTCCCCAGGCTGAGGGTAAATAATTTTCTGAGTGATGTCGCAGGAAGATGAGTGATTTGTTAGCTCAGACGAATTTTGATATTCTGAGAGACAGTTTCTACAGAAGACTGTCTTTCGTTTGTGGCTGCGAGTAAAGTTCCGAAGGAACTTATCGAACTCTTTTATCAAGGTCACATGAGATTCCCCCAATAACAATAAAGGAACTATGATCGAGTACTGTCTGCTACCACGACGACAAAGAGAGACGTGATAGACGCCATCTGTATGTTTGTGTATTGAATACAAAAAAATGGATAGTTTATTTCTATTCTCCAATTTAGAGATATCCTCCCAAGACAGAGGGAAGGATAAATTGTCGTATTTGACCATTTTCCTAACCCTAGAGTGAGACTCTACAAGTCTCCCTATACGTCTCCACTTCCACCCTTGTTGTGACGCCAGAAAAGCAGCAATGCACTGAATAATACATGTTTTATTGTTACCAGCCGGGTTTGGGTTGAAGACCTCATGCCGTCCCCTTAGAAATGGGGGATAAGGGACATAATCCCCCAAAACTGACCTTACACTTGCATTACAGATGACGATTTTGAGGAAATCGACATTATATAATATGAAACCACTCCCCTCTGTTTCTGAAAGGAGATCTTCCAGTCGTGTAATCATATAAGCCACCCAGCTATCAATAAGATTACCCACATCCTCAAGAGTTACCAGTCTAGCGGGTGTTGTTATGAAGTGTTCTCTAAAGTCATCATCTTCCGTGAGTCGTTGTTTCAAAAGTGTTACCTTTACCTCGAGGAGGATTTTTAATGATGAAGTAAAATTGCCATGTCCCCCAAGAGAATTCATGTAATTCTCTATTTCAGATATGTAATAGTCCCTAAAGTTGCTTAGGAGTCCTATAGGGTCTGTGGCGAAGGCTGAGGGGATGGAATATTCCAGCCTAGTAAAGAGATTCCCCAGAGCCCCCACCCTATTAATTAAGTGTGGAGTGTCTATAGCATCCTCCTCATCTGGGGAATTTTCATCACTATTTAGGGCATTAAGTCTATTGATGACAGGGGGTCTAAGACCACTAGGGCCCGGCTGAGAGATGTCACCCCTATCACCATCATCACCATCATCATCATCACTCATCGCTTCCTCTCCCCCCTCCCCTCCACCTAAGGGGTTATTGTCACGCTGTGCTTTGTCATGTTCCTCCCCTACCTGCCTCTGAATCGCTCCTGGAATGGAATAATAATAAATAATAATAATAATAATAATAATAATAATAATAATAATAATAATAATAATAATAATAATAATAATAAAAAGGCAACACCCTCTCACTAATCCCCATGACATAAGTTCTCAAAAAAGATTCTTAAGAGAAATAAAGGTGGAGGGTTTATTCACTCACCACGGGGGCATGTTTGTAGATGTTCAGAGGTCAAGTCCTCACACACAGAGGTCCCACAATTATCACAAGGGGAAGTGTGGTGAGGTCTCAAGGATGTATTTCCACACAAAAAGCACAAGAAGCCATCCTCTCTGGAAGGGAGGGTGGGCTGGCGACGTTTACCTAATGAAGGAAATAGTGTATAATTTATATACACTCTCTCTCCCACACTCATGGAGAAGGGGAAAACCCTTCTTAATATTTTTTTTATTTGAAATAAATGAATAAATAAATATATAAAATACGGTCATACCTCCAGCACAGGTTCTCCTGTGTTCACCACTAGACTGTACACATACAGTTTCTCCACAGAAGAAACATGTGTAACACCTATGAACGAAGAGATGTGATGACCCCCATCCACAAATTCTACAAATATCACCAACTCGAGACATAACGATCACGCTTACCTAAAATAAATAAATAAATAAATAAATATATATATATATATATATATATATATATATATATATATATCCCCCCAGCACTCAAATCACTCCACTTCTCATTCCTGCCCCTACTTATCTATATAAATATATATATATATATATATATATATATATATATATATATATATATATATATATAATATATTTATATTTATATATATATATATATATATATATATATATATATATATATATATATATATAACCCTTATATGAAATAGATACTAATTTACTTACATCTCGGTCTAGACGGGGAGGAGAGTGGATGGTTTGGTCACAATTCAATAATACATGATGTGGGGGAGGTGTAGCGTCCTTTTATTGACTCGGAAACGTGGGGGGCAACGTTGCCACATACAACACCTCTCAGTCCTTTTGTAAGAGAAGGGTTAGGCCTGCTGTAGAAAACTTTTTTTTTTTCTCTCTCTCTCGTCTGGAGGTCATCACTAGGGGACTTCTACTTCAAAAAAACATCAGGAGGACTGGCTATGTCCTGAGGGAGACACATGCCTTGATGGGTGAATACACTCACACACACACACACACACACACACACACACACACACACACACACACACACACACACACTCACACACACACACACACTCTCACACACTCTCACACACACACACACACACACACACACACACACACACACACACACACACTCAATATATATATATATATATATATATATATATATATATATATATATATATATATATATATATATATATATATATATATATATAATATGAATATATAAGCGACCACTCCATAGGTAATTGAACCATTTATGGGGAAAATATGGAGGAGTGTGCGTCTGTCACAGACGAGCAACTTAATATTTTCCACCACCCAGCAAGAATATTTGTAGCTGGATTCAGTAATTCTGGGAAAACGACCCTAGTGGGGAATTTATGTGTTAAATACCACGGAAAATTCTCAAAAATTTTAGTGTCATCTGCAAATAATACAGAACAACCTCTTTCAAACATTCCATCTCTGCGAAACAAGGTTACTGTCTCCCAGGATCTGATTAACCCACTAGAGTATAAAGATCCTTTTTCAAATGAGTCAGTTTTGTATATAATTGATGACTTATACCTGGAAGCCATACAGAGTCCAATTATAGCCAATATCTTCACAAGAGGGAGACACGGTAATATTTCCGTAATTCTAATTAGTCAAAATTTGTTTCCCCAGGGGAAATACGCCAGGACAATAACTCTGAATTGTAGTCATTATATATTAATGAAGCAGAGAGACATAAGCCAACTTGAAATTTTAAGTGGACAGTTATATGGGCGAAAAACAACTAGTAGTTTCGTTGAAATATACCGTCGGGCAATATCCCAGAACAAGTATGGTTACTTATTGGTCGATCTGACGGTTCCTGAGGCATTACAACTACGAACGAGCATCACCAACGAAGACCACTGTGAAATTGTGTATCAAATGTAATCAACAACGACAACAAAAAAATGTCTCTAACGACACAGAAACGAACAATTCTCACCAGTATCTATAATGACATTTCTAGCCCAGGTGGTTTCACAGGGTCAATTCAAAAATTGTATAAGGCTGCCAGACTTAAAGACCCCAACATTAGTGTTGCAGATGTGAAGGAATTTCTCCATGGGGAGCGATCTTACACATTACATAGAGGAAATTTAGTTAGGTTCCCCCGACGGAAAATATTAGCCCCTAAACCTCGTACCATAATTGCCTGTGACCTAGGGGACTTTTGTAGTTTACAAAAATACAATAATGGTGTTAAATATATTTTAATTTGTGTCGATGTTTATTCCCGCCTAATGCAGACTCAAACTTTAAAAACAAAAAATTCGAGTGAAGTGTTAGTCGCTCTGAAGAAGATATTAGAGGAAACGCCTCAGTTTCTCGGTGTAAGGCGGATATTCACTGACCGAGGTAGAGAATTTTACAACAAGTCAGTTCAAAATTATTTTAATAAGAAAAATATTAAATTATATAGTGTATTTTCGGAAATGAAATCTAGCATAGTGGAGCGAGCCATCAGAACTTTAAAACATAAACTGTATCATTATATGACTCAAGCTAATTCATTAAAATACATCCACATCCTCCCTAAAGTTGTGGACGTGTACAACCACACTTTCCACAGGATGCTAAAAAATACTCCTCATGCCATTCATAAGTTGCAAAATATTGAAGATATACGAAGACAGTTTAAGGTTATGTATTTAAACAATGACTCCTCCATAACTGCCATCAGTCCACGGCTGCACCTTGGACAGCATGTGCGATTGGCAAAGCGCAGGAATATATTTCACAAAGGCTTTTGGCACCAAAATACAGAAGAAATATTTGTAGTGTCACATATTGACAGAACACATCCAATCCCGACATATAAAATCAAAGATTTAAACAACGAGACGATCAGTGGCATGTTTTATGAGCAGGAATTGATTGCAACATCCCTTCCAGACTATTTTCCTGTAACGGTATTACAGTCTAGGAAAACATCGAAAGGACACAGAGAATATTTCGTCAAGTGGAGAGGGTACCCAGATTCTGCCAATAGCTGGATTAAAGCTCAAGACATCGTCAAATTTAACAAAAAATGACAGTTCAAGAGGACTCTCTCGTAGAGAAACATCATCAGTTGTTATTTTTATTAAACAATTTATCACCCAAGAAGCGGAATAAACTAATCAAGGCTTTAAAACGGCAGGAAATTGAATCAATTTGTGAAATTTTTGCCAATTTTCTGAAACGAAACATCCCAGTTCAACCTCAGATAATTAATGGCTTACAGAGATATCAGAACGACATACGATCTGTAGCACGTAAGAAAACTCCTTTACACAAAAAGAAGCTCATACTGACCTCCAGACGTGGTGGGGCGATATTAGCAGCTCTGCTACCTTTGGCTGTATCGTTAATTTCCTCCCTAATAAGGTAATTGCGTAAATAAGTAACGAGAGAATAAAATGGTGAAAGAATATTGCCTGGTACCACGATTCATAGCTGAAAAATATTTATTTAATAAAAACAAGAACTCACCATCACCTCCTAATGCTGTGGGTCTGCCCTCCCCCGGTGGTGATGGTAGTGAAAGTATGTCCTTCTCTTTAAAAAACGAATCCATCCCAAGTAATAATATTGGGGGAGCCCGTAACCTACCCACCTGCGACTCTGGTAGGGGTGATGGGGGGGGTGGGGGAAGAGGACACTCCTTCCTCCCACCTGACAACAACGGGCTGTGGGCGGTGTTGCCGTAGTAGCACCTCCAGACGGGCGGGGCTGGTCACACACCCTTTAAATGACATTGGGGCCCCCGGCGACCGTCGCCCGCCGCCACCCTTAAAAAGAAAAAAAAAACGCGGGCTGCCCGGCGCGACCATCGCCTTTTAAAAAAAAAAATAAATAAAAAAAGGGGACATTCCATCCTCCCGCCCGAAGTGCAAGTAATTGTTGCTGGCCACACTCCACATAAAGCCACCATCACACCCCAAAATCCAAGTCTGGACAACTTAATAAATGTGAATTTTAAAATTGAGGAAATTCCTCATGTCAAAGCATTATTGAACATGTTTGGACAAAACAGCCAACAGGTGATGTGGGATAGTCGCGGAAATTTATTAAAGCCTGTACAAAATTTAAATATTTTAGATATAATTAAAACTCTAGCCTTCACAAAGGGGCAATTTAGGGCAAGTGACAAGGAAGATGTAAGGGTTTTACTGAGGGTGGCTGGCATAGACCCAACCCTCATACGTAATTATCGCGCTAGATCTCAGTTAAAAGGGGGGAGGGGTATCCATAGGAGACCCCATTGGGAGCCGTATTGAAGACCTATATGAAGACCATCTTAAAGACCACCATATTCAGTTGCATATCCACCATGGAGCAAGCTTCTAGACCCACTCCTCCCCCAGCTACACCCCCAGAAGACAAATCTCCCTTATTAAAGAAGTTGGTTGCTACTCAGCGGTACTACAAGTATGTCGAACACAAATGTAGATTGATATATGCATTGTGGGATTGTTATGACCGTCTTGTGTTGAGTGCCCCTCCAGAACGGTTTTTTAAGTCATTTGGAGAGACGGTGAAACGTTATGAAGAATATTCATCCCAGGAAATCCAGACGGAGATATGGCAAATGGAAAAATTAACCTTCCAACATCGAGACCAGATTACAGCCTTCGAGACTGGACGGAGTGTGTATGGACTTTTAAGGTAGGGAAGGCAGCCTCTACACCACACCCCATACATCCCTCCCCCTCCAGGTGGGGGACACAGGTGTATTTAAAGGCCTCCACCGTCACCCTCGGTCACCATAGTTGACAACGACTCTTCCCCAGTTCCTCTCAACCGCCCCTCCGCCATGGCTTTATCGTCCATTAAGTCAATAGACAGCGACATCACCGACACCCACGCCTTTGGGGTCGGTGATGTCATAGTGTATGACTTACCCGCTGCTGTTGTGCGTCCCTATGGACTGGCAAGTGTAATTTGGAAATGTTACAACTATGCCCGTGTGGAACGTGAAGGACTGACTCGTGTCAACAGGGCCACAATACGTTACCGGTCTACCCCGGGTGACATCGAAGTGAAGATAGCTCCCCTACCCTCCGACGGTCAAGACATTGTCGAAGAGCCAGTCTTGTTCTTCCGCCCCACCATCGTGGCGCTAATTTCCGCTTTCGGCGCAGGAGCACCCTTCGAGTCCAACCCTATAGCTCAGGAGCAAGTGCAGTCTTCCTCCGACATCCACTACATCACCAATGTCACCCTGGATACTGCCAAGAATAGGCTATATTGGCTGAAAACAGCCCTAACAAAGGTTGGCAATCTCATGGTAAGAACTCCAACCATGTTTCGGCTGGTGGTGCCCCATGGGCTGGGGGCCTCCCGTGATGGCATGGACAACTGGCACAAGGACGTCGGGCCCATGCTCATTTCGCTCAACGCTGAGCTGGGCAAGCATAACAAGGAGCTGGTAATCCTCAAACGTCCCTCTACCGTCACCCCATCGATGGTACCCCTCCCGAATGATGATCCCAGGGGAGAGGGTGATAGTAAAACTATCACCCTAGATGCGGTGGTGGGGGAGGGTGCCACCACTCCAGGAAGCTCTTCTCGTTCTACACCACCAGCACCACCACCCACCCCCAGGAAGAAGAGACACCTACAAGAGTACTCATCCACCTCCAGCGCTGCTCCACCCCCACCCACAACATCTGGCACGGCCAAACGACGGATCGAAACCACTATTGACTTCGACCCCCTCTCAAATCATCGTATTGACACCATCCTCGATGGAGAGTCACAGGAAATATTCCTGTTATCCTCATCACCGAAAAAACAACGAAAGCTGTAACCATCAACGCTCAAAGAAGACGTGCCAGCACCACCACAGTCAGTAACAGCAGCAGCAGCAGCAGCAGCAGCAGCAACAGCAGTACCTCCATCTACAACAGCTTCGGTGGTGGTAGCAGTAGCAGGTCCACCGACGATGGTGACAGTGTTGTCAGCGGTAGTGGTAGCGGCAACGGTACCACCAACTACAGCAGTTCCGGCGGTGACAGCGGCAGCAACAGTACCATCATCGCCGGCAGCGGTAACGGTAGCGGCAGCAGTACCACCAACTACAACGGTTCCAGCGGTGGTAGCAGCAGCAGCAGCAGCAGCAGCAGTACCGTCAGCGGTGGCAGCGGTGTCAGTGGTACCAACAGCTCCCCCAGCAGCAGCGGCAGCGGCAGCAGCGGCAGCGGCAGCAGCGGACGACAGCAGTACCAACAGCTGCTGCTCTTTATATGTAATTTGTTATGGGGGAACAAAATGTAGTTGCCCCTGTTGTAGTTCTTTTAAAAGTAATATTTCCTTAGTAGATTAATAAAATAAAATATAAGTAATGATGTTTTATTCCCACCCCAGTCAGTACATAACTTAACAATGGACGAGGAACACTACATATACCTCACTAGCCTCGACCAAGAAGATATATACAACAACACAAGTTCAGCATTTACAAACACCATCCCCACTCTACATTTAAACCCTTCCATTAAACATGAAGTGGCCTTAGTCAACATACTCCTACCCAGACGAATTAACGCTATCATCAAGGATGAGGGGGAGTCTGGTATAGACGTCTATGCTACTTTTAAGCGAGGAACTCTTTCTAAAAGCCCAGAACATCTCATCTACACCTTCACCCCCAAAACCAACATATTATCCAGAAACATCACATTCATCACGAGTGAGCTTAGCCGACAAATAATCACCGACATGAAGCTTAGCTTCCGAGGTGATTTCAAAATATACTTCTCAGAAAGAGAACCAATCCTCACCTATGATCAATCCTTAGAGCGAGTATTACTATCCTCTACACTTAACAATGAAGGCACTGGTTCCTTATATTCTCTTAGTCTTCAATTTAAACACAGAATAGCTAATGTACTTGGTTTTGACAGCAGTCGCAAATACACCATTTATCAGGCAAAATCAGATGACATTACAGCAGCCTCAAAGATCGTGGCCTCATTCCCCCCAGACAATGACGGAGGTTGTGACTATTTACTCATTTATAGTGACGTCATCGAGCCGGATCGTTACGGGGGACAAATTGTAAATATCTTAGATGCAATCAATTATCATGACTCTTATTCTAGAGGGGCTCACCCCCTAGTGTACAAGACATTAAATACTAACACGTTGGAGAAGGTGAGCATTAAGATAACAGATCAGTTTGGGCGAAAGGTTAGTTTTGAAGATGGGAGGTCGGTTACGGTAGTCTTACACCTCCGCCCTAAGGTATAACAATATAATCTATATAAATATAAATATATATATATATATATATATATATATATATATATATATATAGAAGTGTTTACCCACATCATCGGTTATTATAAGAAGAGGAGTCGGGATGCGAGTACCTTTCCACACACCCTCCCAGAAGGAGTATGGGGAGATCTTCTCCCCCCTCTCTGGGAGATACGGGGTGAGGGGGGGAGCGATGAATGACATACGCACATTCCAAGCGCCTTATCTCAGATCTGGTGGTGGTTTTTTTGGGACCTTAGCCGGCTTGGCTCGACGAGCCATACCATTTTTCATGAAAACTGTAACGCCGACTGCTATCGATTTTGGGAAAAATGTTCTTGGTGATTTAACCAGTGGTAGACGGGATGTAAAGAGCGCTCTGAGAACTCACGGTATTGATGCTCTTAAGACTGTGGGGAAGAAATTGGTAGCAGGCGGGAAAATTAAAAGACTCTCTAGGAGAAGAAAAAATAAAAATAATAAATGTAAACGAGCCCTTGGGTATAAAAATGATGTATTTTCACTACAGTAAGCAGTCATACTTCACCTTTCGGAGGAGATCATGGCGGAGGCTAGTGGAGCTGGGTTGAAAATCCCTGTAGAATATTATACTTCCAGTATTATTGACCAATTTCCTAGAAGTAACAGAATACGTAATGTGGAGAGTTCAATTGCCTCCACACAGCAAATAGACATTCTACCTGTTAACCTACCTATTAATCAACGTTTGCGGGATAATTACTTAGAATTCCGCATCCCCGGAACCCAGGGCGCCTTCTTAGATTTAGCTAATATTGTTATAGATTTTAAGGTATCTTTAACGAAAGATGACGATACCACAAAATTGGAAGAGGATGACCATGTGGAATTTGTTAATGGGTTGTCAAATACCATGTTTAAAGGTGTTCAGGTGTTTTTAGGAGAGCAGGTAGTTGAAACAAATTCTAATTTTAATTATTGGTCGTTTATTAAATTAATTACCTCCATGCCTCCATCAAAAATGTCTTCCTTGGGGAGGATTGGAGCCTTTCGTAGGGACTGGAGTGATGATGGTGTAATCCCTAACGAATTTACTAATACATTTTTTACTGGGGCAACCGCCAAGGATAAAAAATTTATGACCGATTTAAAAGGTAAAGGATTGTCAATGTGTTTTCCCCTACTATTGGACGTAACAACCCTAGACCAATACATATTAGATAATATAGATGTGCGCCTAAGATTGGAGCTCTCCCCACATGCTTGGGTGCTAAATACAAGTGTGGACGATGGCTCTAAGTATCGGCTGCATATGGATTATGCTAAGTTGTGGGTAACACGAGTGTTCCCCTACCCAAGTGCTTACCTAGCCTTAAACAGCTCACTGTTAGCATCCCCCGACCCCATAAGCTATACTTTCAATAAAACCATTTCTAAAACATATGTCCTAGCAGGGAATCAAACTAGTCTCTTAATTGATCAGCCTTGGGCGCAAGTAATCCCTCACAGGATATTCATGGTAATTGTGCCAATGAATTATTTCGCTGGCCTTCACCAAGGTAATGGATTATATTTTGAAAATGCAAAACTGAAAAATATCGCCATGTATTTGAACAATAATGCAATTTACCGAATTGGTGGTGATTTCGACAATCATTATGCCCGCCTTTATTACGAAACTTTGAAGACATTAGGCTTAGAGCGTGATTCACTTCTAGCCTATGACACTTTTAATAAGGGAAGATCGATATTCGCCTTTGACTTAACCACCATTCAAACAAAGGATTCCCTCCCTGTGGAGAAATCTGGCAACTTGCGTATGGAGCTTGAGTTTGGTGGTGGTGTTACATATAACAGGCTGGTTTTACTGTTTGGGGAAACGACCGGGGTACTATCCATCGACGGACAGAGAACTGTTCTGTGTGACGTGCGAGCTTAAAAACATAATGAATTGTAATGATATAAATATTAATTTAAAAAATAATCTAGGGGATCGAGCACTCTACCTAGGTTGTTATAATGCTGATGAAATAGAACATTTAAATATCTCATCAAGAAAACCTATTGTTCTCATAACTAATATTTTACCATCACATAGCAGATTAACTATGGGACATTGGGTAGCTATTTATGTTGATAAAGTTAAACATCGAATGTTTTTTTTCGATAGTTATGAAATGTCGGCGGTTACTTATGGACATTATTTTCAAGGATTTATTAAAACTAACACAATAACAAAGGTGTTTGGAATGTGCTACAGACTCCAGAGTGATTTTACCCTTGCTTGTGGACTGTATTGCGTAATGTTCGTCCATAGGGTGAGTCACCTGGGGTTGCCTTCAACAGTACATTACTTACATAATGTATTTTCAAGCGTTAGTTTAAAATTAAATGATAAACGTGCCCTCGCTTATGCGAGACGATATTTTCCTATGAAACATCACTGTGTTAGGACATTTTGTAGAGGAGTAAGGGTTGGTTCTTATAGGTGGTGTAGAGAATATTTTTGTTAGCTAGGCAACCCACCTAACAGGGGGATTACCCCACATATAAAACACCTCTCACCCCACAACCTCCCTAGAAGACCCCCATCCCCCTTATCCTACAAATGGAAGGCGTCTCCCCAGAAACACACGCAGGGAAGATTGAAGTCCTTGAAGGGCCTGGTTAGTATTACCCTCACTTTCTGGTAAAGATTTATTTTTTTTCCCACAATAGAAAGTTTGCTCAACCTCTATTTTACCTCTTCTTTTTTTTCAGTGCAATTCTTAGGACCTGTCCACATTTGTAGAGTAGTAATTCTACGAGGAAGGTCTGCCCCAAACAAGATGCTGTTACGTACCCTAATTGATGATGCCTGCTGTAGAGGACACAAGGTCGCTCCTGCAGGGGGAGAGGTATGTACTAACTGTTCTTAGAGGAAATAGAATATTTTTCAAATAAAAGATATAGTCCTATAAATTATTTTCCCCATCTCTTTCCAGAACACTTCAGATGAGAGTCAGAAGGAAAGTCGTCCAAAAGGCAACCAGCCAACTCACCCCACTCCCCCAAGAGAGGGGGGAGGGGGTCAAGACCTCCCCCCACTCACCACGGATGGGGAGACGTCAGAATTCTACTCAGATGAGGAAGGGGAGGTGGAGGGGGGAGAGGGATAGGGGTCATAATTAACTTCTTATACATCATTTGTGATTTTTACCTAATAAAACATTAATAAATTCTTTGATTTTTTTTAACCCCTGGAGGAGATTTATAATTTAATACCCCTATATAAGACCCACTCAACCTCCGCTGGGTGTGGAACTCTGTTACGGTAAAGTCAAGGCCATTAGGTGCGAGGAAGGGTACGGGCGACCACCCTCACCGGGAGGAACCTGTTTTACACCTGCCCCATAGAGGAATGTGGGGGCGTAACTGGCACTCACCCACGAGTGTTTATTATACAAATAAATTCATTTTTACTTAAATATATTGTCATACTTTACTGTATAAATGAACATGATCATAGTGGCACATAATAGATACCTATCTTCACTGTTTTTTCGACTGCTACCACTCACACCTTGGGTGACCTAATATGGAGTGGCACTATGTGGCTCCCCGCTTCTGATTTTCTTATCTGATTACCCTACATAGGTGGCTCTATATGTCACCAAATAATCTACTTACCGTGAGTGTTGACATTACTGCGGTTGTTGACATTACCGCTGGTGTTGACATTACCGGGGGTGTTGACATTTCCGTAAGTGTTGACATTTCCTCTGGTGTTGACATTACCGTGGGTGTTGACATTACCATGAGTGTTAACATTACCGGGAGTGTTAACATTACCGTGAGTGTTGACATTACCGTGAGTGTTGACATTACCGCGGGTGTTGACATTACCGCGAGTGTTGACATTACCATGAGCGTTGACATAACCGTGAGTGATAACATTACCGTGAGTGTTGACATTACCGTGTGTGTTAACATTACCGTGAGTGTTGACATTACCCCTGGTTTTGACATTACCCCGGGTGTTGACATTACCGTGAGTGATGACATTACCGCGTTTGTTGACATTACCGGGAGTGTTGACATTACCGTGAGTGTTGACATTACTGTGAGTGTTAACATTACCATAAGTGTTCACATTACCGTGAGTGATAACATTACCGTGAATGTTGACATTACCGTGGTTGTTAACATTACCGTGAGTGTTGACATTACCGCGGATGTTGACATTACCCCGGTTGTTGACATTACCGTGAGTGTAGACGTTACTGTGAGTGTTGACATTACCGTGAGTGTTAACATTTTCGCGGGTGTTGACATTACCGTTCGTGTTGACATTACCACAGGTGTTTACATTACCCCGGGTGTTGACATTATCCCGGGTGTTGACATTACCATGAGTGTTGATATTACCCCTGGTGTTGACATTACCCCGAGTGTTCAAAGTACCGTGAGTGTTGACATTACTGTGAGTGTTGTCATTACCGAAGGTAATAACATTACCCCTGGTGCTGACATTACCCCGGGTGTTGACATTACCCCGGGTGCTGACATTACCCCGGGTGTTGACATTACCGCGTGTGTTGACATTACCGTGAGTATTGACATTACCCCGGGTGTTGACATTACCCCGGTTGTTGACATTACCATGAGTGTTGACATTACCGTGAGTGTTGACATTTCCTTGAGTGTTGACATTACCGTGAGTGTTGACATTACCGTGAGTGTTGACATTAATGTGAGTGTTGACATTACCGTGAGTGTTGACATTACCGCGGGTGTTGACATTACCGTGAGTGTTGACATTACCGCTGGTGTTGACAATACCGCGGGTGTTGACATTACCGTGAGTGTTGGCATTACCTCTGGTGTTGACATTTCCGTGGGAGTTGACATTACGGGGAGTGTTGACATTACCGTGGGTGTTAACATTACCGTGAGTGTTGACATTACCGTGAGTGTTGACATACTGTGAGTGTTAACATTACCGTGAGTGTTAACATTTCCGTGAGTGTTAACATTACCGTGAGTGTTGACATTACCGTAAGTGTTGACATTAATGTGAGTGTTGACATTACCGGAAATGTTGACATTACCCTGGGTGTTGACAGTACTCTGGGTGTTTACATTACCCTGGGTTTTGACATTACCGTGGGTGTTGACATTACCGTGAGTGTTGACATTAACTATGGTGTTGACATTACCGTGAGTGTTGACATTACCGTGAGTGTTGACATTACATCTGGTGTTGACATTACCGTGAGTGTTGACATTAATGTGAGTGTTGACATTACCGGAAATGTTGACATTACCCTGTGTGTTGACAGTACTCTGGGTGTTTACATTACCCTGGGTTTTGACATTACCGTGGGTGTTGACATTACCGTGAGTGTTGACATTAACTATGGTGTTGACATTACCGTGAGTGTTAACATTACCGTGAGTGTTGACATTACCCTGAGTGTTGACATTACCGTGAGTGTTGATATTACCGTGAGTGTTAACATTACCGCGGGTGTTGACACTACCGTAAGTGTTGACATTACTCCGGGTGTTGACATTACTGATGGTGTTGACATTACCGTGAGTGTTAACAATACTGTGGATGTTGACATTACCCCGGGTGTTGACAGTGCCTCTGGTGTTAACATTACCGTGGGTGTTGACATTACCATGGGTGTTGACATTACTGTGGGTGTTGACATTACAGTGAGTGTTGACATTACGGTGAGTGTTGACATTACCGTGAATGTTGACATTACCGCGAGAGTTGACATTACCGTGAGTGTAGACATTACTGTGAGTGTTGACATTACCGTGAGTGTTGACATTACCGTAAGTGTTTACATTGCCGTGAGTGTTTACATTACCGCCGGTGTTGACATTGCCGTGGGTGTTGACATTACCGTGAGTGTTGACATTACCGTGAGTGTTGACATTTCCGTGAGTGCTGACATTACTGCGGGTGTTGACATTACCGCTCATGTTGATATTACCGCGGGTGTTGACATTACCGTGAGTGTTGACATTACAGCTGGTGTTGACATTACCGCAGGTGTTGACATTACCATGAGTGTTGACATTACCTCTAGTGGTTGACATTACCGAGGGTGTTAACATTACCATGAGTGTTAACATTACCGTGAGTGTTAACATTACCGTGAGTGTTGACATTACCGCTGGTGTTGACATTATCGCGGGTGTTGACATTGCCGTGAGTGTTGACATTACCCCGGGTGTTGACATTACCCCAGTTGTTGACATTACCATGAGTGTTGACATTACCGTGAGTGCTGACATTTCCTTGAGTGTTGACATTACAGTGAGTGTTGACATTACCGTGAGTGTTGACATTACCGCGGGTGTTGACATTACCGCGGGTGTTGACATTACCGCGGGTGTTGACATTACAGTGAGTGTTGACATTACCGCGGGTGTTAACATTACCGAGGGAGTTGACATTACCGTGAGTGTTGACATTACCGTGAGTGTTTACATTACCGTGAGTGTTTACATTACCGCCGATGTTGACATTGCCGTGGGTGTTTTCATTACAGTGAGTATTGACATTACCGTGAGTGTTGACATTACCGTGAATGATAACATTACAGTGAGTGCAGGCGATGAGTCACAATAACGTCGCTGAAGTATGTTGACCAGACCACACACTAGAAATTGAAGGGACAACGACGTTTCGGTCCGTCCTGGACCATTCTCAAGTCGATTGTGAATGTGCTTGACATTACCGCTGGTGTTGACATTACCGCGGGTGTTGACATTACCGTGAGTGTTGACATTACTGTGAGTGTTGACATTAATGTGAGTGTTGACCTTACCGTGAGTGTCGACAATACCCTGGGTGTTGACAATACCCTGGGTGTTGACATTACCGCGGGTGTTGACATTACCTATGGTGTTGACAATACCTCTGGTGTTGACATTACTGTGGGTGTTGACATTCCCGTGAGTGTTGACATTACCTATGGTGTTGACATTACCTCTGGTGTTGACATTACTGTGGGTGTTGACATTACCGTGAGTGTTAACATTACCGTGGGTGTTGACATTACCCCGGGTGTTAACATTACCCCCAGGTGTTAACATTACAGTGGGTGTTGACATTACCGCGGGTGTTGACATTACCTATGGTGTTGACAATACCTCTGGTGTTGACATTACTGTGGGTGTTGACATTCCCGTGAGTGTTGACATTACCTATGGTGTTGACATTACCTCTGGTGTTGACATTACTGTGGGTGTTGACATTACCGTGAGTGTTGAAAATACCGTATGTGTTAACATTACCGTGAGTATTGACAATTCCGCGGGTGTTGACATTACCCCGGGTGTTGACATTACCGTGAGTGTTGACATTACTGTGAGTGTTAACATTCCCGTGTGTGTTCACATTAACGTGAGTGATAACATTACCGTGAGTGTTGACATTACCGTGGGTGTTAACATTACCGTGAGTGTTGACATAACCGCGGATGTTGACATTACCCCAGGTGTTGACATTACCACGGGTGTTGACATTACCGCGGGTGTTGACATTATCCCGGGTGTTGACATTACCCCAGGTGTTGACATTACTGTGAGTGTTGACATTACCCCGGGTGTTGACATTACCGCGGGTGTTGACATTACCGTGAGTGTAGACGTTACTGTGAGTGTTGACATTACCGTGAGTGTTAACATTTTCGCGGGTGTTGACATTACCGTTCGTGTTGACATTACGACAGGTGTTTACATTACCCCGGGTGTTGACATTTCCCCGGGTGTTGACATTACAATGAGTGTTGATATTACCCCTGGTGTTGACATTACCCCGAGTGTTCACAGTACCGTGAGTGTTGACATTACTGTGAGTGTTGTCATTACCGAAGGTAATAAAATTACCCCTGGTGCTGACATTACCCCGGGTGTTGACATTACCCCAGGTGCTGACATTACCCTGGGTGTTGACATTACCCCAGGTGCTGACATTACCTCGGGTGTTGACATTACCGCGTGTGTTGACATTACCGTGAGTATTGACATTACCCCGGGTGTTGACATTACCCCGGTTGTTGACATTACCATGAGTGTTGACATTTCCGTGAGTGTTGACATTTCCTTGAGTGTTGACATTACCGTGAGTGTTGACATTACCGTGAGTGTTGACATTAATGTGAGTGTTGACATTACCGTGAGTGTTGACATTACCGCGGGTGTTGACATTACCGTGAGTTTTGACATTACCGCTGGTGTTGACATTACCGCGGTGTTGACATTACCGTGAGTGTTGGCATTACCTCTGGTGTTGACATTTCCGTGGGAGTTGACATTACGGTGAGTGTTGACATTACCGTGAGTGTTAACATTACCGTGAGTGTTGACATTACCGTGAGTGTTGACATACTGTGAGTGTTAACATTACCGTGAGTGTTAACATTACCGTGAGTGTTAACATTACCGTGAGTGTTGACATTACCGTGAGTGTTGACATTAATGTGAGTGTTGACATTACCGGAAATGTTGACATTACCCTGGGTGTTGACAGTACTCTGGGTGTTGACATTACCCTGGGTTTTGACATTACCGTGGGTGTTGACATTACCGTGAGTGTTGACATTACCTATGGTGTTGACATTACCGTGAGTGTTGACATTACATCTGGTGTTGACATTACCGTGAGTGTTAACATTACCGTGAGTGTTGACATTACCCTGAGTGTTGACATTACCGTGAGTGTTGATATTACCGTGAGTGTTAACATTACCGCGGGTGTTGACATTACCGTAAGTGTTGACATTACTCCGGGTGTTGACATTACTGATGGTGTTGACATTACCGTGAGTGTTAACATTACCGTGGATGTTGACATTACCCCGGGTGTTAACATTACCCCGGGTGTTGACAGTGCCTCTGGTGTTAACATTACCGTGGGTGTTGACATTACCATGGGTGTTGACATTACTGCGGGTGTTGACATTACCGTGAGTGTTGACATTACGGTGAGTGTTGACATTACCGTGAATGTTGACATTACCGCGAGAGTTGACATTACCGTGAGTGTAGACATTACTGTGAGTGTTGATATTACCGTGAGTGTTGACATTACCGCGGGTGTTAACATTACCGCGGGAGTTGACATTACCGTGAGTGTTGACATTACCGTAAATGTTTACATTGCCGTGAGTGTTTACATTTCCGCCGGTGTTGACATTGCCGTGGGTGTTGACATTACCGTGAGTGTTGACATTACCGTGAGTGTTGACATACTGTGAGTGTTAACATTACCGTGAGTGTTAACATTACCGTGAGTGTTGATATTACCGTGAGTGTTGACATTAATGTGAGTGTTGACATTACCGGAAATGTTGACATTACCCTGGGTGTTGACAGTACTCTGGGTGTTGTCATTACCCTGGGTTTTGACATTACCGTGGGTGTTGACATTACCGTGAGTGTTGACATTACCTATGGTGTTGACATTACCGTGAGTGTTGACATTACCGTGAGTGTTGACATTACATCTGGTGTTGACATTACCGTGGGTGTTGACATTACCGTGAGTGTTGACATTACCGTGAGTGTTAACATTACCGTGAGTGTTGACATTACCCTGAGTGTTTACATTACCGTGAGTGTTGATATTACCGTGAGTGTTAACATTACCGCGGGTGTTGACATTACTCCGGGTGTTGACATTACTGATGGTGTTGACATTACCGTGAGTGTTAACATTACCGTGGATGTTGACATTACCCCGGGTGTTGACATTACCCCAGGTGTTCACAGTGCTTCTGGTAATAACATTACCGTGGGTGTTGACATTACCATGGGTGTTGACATTACCGCGGGTGTTGACATTACCGTGAGTGTTGACATTACGGTGAGTGTTGACATTACCGTGAATGTTGACATTACCGCGAGAGTTGACATTACCGTGAGTGTAGACATTACTGTGAGTGTTGATATTACCGTGAGTGTTGACATTACCGCGGGTGTTAACATTACCGCTTGAGTTGACATTACCGTGAGTGTTGACATTACCGTAAGTGTTTACATTGCCATGAGTGTTTACATTACCGCCGGTGTTGACATTGCCGTGGGTGTTGACATTACCGTGAGTGTTGACATTACCGTGAGTGTTGACATTACCGTGAATGATAACATTACCGCGAGAGTTGACATTTCCGTGAGTGTTGACATTACCGTCAGTGTTGACATTACCGTCAGTGTTGACATTACCGTGGGTGTTGACATTACCGTGAGTGTTGACATTACCGTATGTGTTAACACAACCGTGAGTATTGACAATACCGCGGGTGTTGACATTACCCCGGGTGTTGACATTACCGTGAGTGTTGACATTACTGTGCGTGTTAACATTCCCGTGAGTGTTCACATTACCGTGAGTGATAACATTTCCGTGAGTAATACCATTACCCACGGTAATGTCAACACTCACGGTAATGTCAACACTCACGGTAATGTCAACACTCACGGTAATGTTAATACTCCCGGTAATGTCAACAAACGCGGTAATGTCAACACTCACGGTAATGTCAACACCCGGTGTAATGTCAAAACCAGGGGTAATGTCAACACTCACGTTAATGTTATCACTCACGGTAATGTCAACGCTTATGGTAATGTCAACACTCGCGGTAATGTCAACACCCGCGGTAATGTCAACACTCACGGTAATGTCAACACTCACGGTATGTCAACACTCACGGTAATGTTAACACTCCCGGTAATGTCAACACTCACGGTAATGTCAACACCCACGGCAATGTTAACACCCACGGTAATGTCAACACCCGTGGTAATGCCAACACTCACTGTAATATCAACACTCACGGTATGTCAACACTCACGGTAATGTCAACACTCACGGTAATGTTAACACTCACGGTAATGTCAACACTCACAGTATGTCAACACTCACGGTAATGTCAACACTCACGGAAATGTTAACAATCATGGTAATGTTAACACTCACAGTAATGTTAACACTCACGGTAATGTCAACACTCACAGTATGTCAACACTCACGGAAATGTCAACACTCACGGTAATGTTAACTCTCACGGTAGTGTCAACACTCACGGTAATGTCAACACCCACGGTAATGTCAACACCAGAGGTAATGCCAACACTCACGGTAATGTCAACACCCGCGGTAATGTCAACACTTACGGTAATGTCAACACTCACGGTAATGTCAACACCTGCGGTAATGTCAACACCCGCGGTAATGTCAACACGAGCGGTAATGTCAACACCCGCGGTAATGTCAACACTCACGGTAATGTCAACACTCACTGTAATGTCAACACTCAAGAAAATGTCAACACTCACGGTAATGTCAACACTCATGGTAATGTCAACAACCGGGGTAATGTCAACACCCGGGGTAATGTCAACACTCACGGTAATGTCAACACCCGTGGTAATGTCAACACCCGGGGTAATGTCAACATCCGCAATAATGTCAACACTCACGGTAATGTTAACACCCACGGTAATGGCAACACCCGGGGGTAATGTCAGCACCCGGGTAATGTCAACACCCGCGGTAATGTTAACACCTGCGGTAATGTCAACACTCACAGAAATGTGAACACTAACGGTACTGTGAACACTCGGGGTAATGTAAACACTCAAGGTAATGTCAACACTCACAGTAATGTTAACACTCACGGTAATGTCAACACTCACGATAATGTCAACTCACACGGAAATGTCAACACCCGCGGTAATGTTAACACCCTCGGTAATGTCAACACTCACAATAATGTCAACACTCACGGTAATGTCAACACCCGCGGTAATGTCAACACTCACAGTAATGTCAACACTCACGGTAATGTTAACACTCACAGTAATGTCAACACTCACGGTAATGTTAACACTCACGGTAATGTCAACACTCACGGTAATGTCAACACTCACAGTAATGTCAACACTCACGGTAATGTCAACACTCACAGTTATGTCAACACTCACGGTAATGTTAACACTCACGGTAATGTTAACACTCACAGTAATGTCAACACTCACGGTATGTCAACACTCACGGTAATGTCAACACTCACGGTAATGTTAACACTCCCGGTAATGTCAACGCTCACGGTAATGTCAACACCCACGGTAATGTCAACACCAGCGGTAATGTCAACACCCACGGTAATGTCAACACTCACGGTAATGTTATCACTCACGGTAATGTCAACACTCACGGTAATGTCAAAACTCACGGTAATGTTAACACCCGCGGTAATGTCAACACTCACAGTAATGTTAACACCCACGGTAATGTCAAAACCCGCGGTAATGTCAACACTCACGGTAATGTCAACGCCCACGTTAATGTCAAAATCCGGGGTAATGTCAACACCCAGAGTACTGTCAACACCCAGGGTAATGTCAATACTCACGGTAATGTCAACACCAGAGGTAATGTCAACACTCACGGTAATGTTAAAATCCGCGGTAATGTTAACACCCGCGGTAATGTCAACACTCACGGTAATATCAACACTCACGGTAATGTCAACACTCACGGAAATGTCAACTCTCGCGGTAATGTTATCATTCACGGCAATGTAAACACTCACGGTAATGTCAACACTCACGGTAGTGTCAACTCCCGCGGTAATGTTAACACCCGCGGTAATGTCAACACTCACGGTAATATCAACACTCACAGTAATGTCTACACTCACGGTAATGTCAATTCTCGCGGTAATGTCAACATTCACGGTAATGTCAACACTCACGGTGATGTCAACACTCATGGTAACGTCAACAACCGGGGTAATGTCAACACCCGGGGTAATGTCAGCACCCGGGGTAATGTTAACACTTTCGGTAATGTCAACACTCACAGTAATGTCAACACTCACGGTACTGTGAACACTCGGGGGTAATGTCAACACCTGGGGTAATGTCAACACTCATGGTAATGTCAACACCCGTTGTAATATCAACACCCGTGGTAATGTCAACACCCGGGGTAATGTCAACATCCGCGGTTATCTCAACACTCACGGTAATGTTAACACCCACGGAAATGTCAACACTCACGGTAATGTTATCATTCACGGTAATGTGAACACTCACGGGAATGTTAACACTCACAGTAATGTCAACACTCACGGTAATGTCAACACCCGGGGTAATGTCAACACCCACGGTAATGTCAACACCCACGGTAATGTCAACACTGACGGTAATGTCAACACCCATGGTAATGTCAACACTGACGGTAATGTCAACACTCACGGTAATGTCAACACCCACGGTAATGTCAACACTGACGGTAATGTCAACACTCACGGTAATGTCAACAGTCACGGTAATGTCAACACCCACGGTAATGTCAACACCAGAGGTAATGTCAACAGTCAAGGTAATGTCAACACTCACGGTAATGTCAACACTCACGGAAGTGTTAACTCTCACGGTAATGTCATCATTCACGGTAATTTCAACACTCACCGTAATGTCAACACTCACGGTAATGTTAACACTCACGGTAATGTCAACACCCACAGTAATGTCAACACCAGAGGTAAAGTCAACACCATAGGTAATGTCAACACTCACGGTAATGTCAACACCCGCAGTAATGTCAACACCCGGGGTAATGTCAACACCCAAAGTATTGTCAACACCCAGGATAATGTCGACACTCACGGTAAGGTCAACACTCATATTAATGTCAACACTCACGGTAATGTCAACACTCACGGTAATGTCAATACTCACCGTAATGTCAACTCTCACGGTAATGTCAAAACCCACGGTAATGTCAACACCAGAGGTAATGTCAACACTCACGGTAATGTCAACACCAGCGGTAATGTCAACACCCGCGGTAATGTCAACACTCACGGTAATGTTAACACCCAAGGTAATGTCAACACGCTCTGTAATGTCAACACTTAAGGTAATGTCAACACTCACGGTAATGTCAACACTCACGGTAATGTCAACACCCATGGCAATGTTATCATTCACGGTAATGTCAACACTCACGGTAATGTCAACACTCACGGTAATGTCAACACCCATGGCAATGTTAACACCAGCGGCAATATAAACACTCACGGAAATGTAAACACCCACGGTAATGTCAACACTCACGGTAATATCAACTCCCTCGGTAATGTTAAAACCCGCGGTAATGTCAACACCCTAGGTAATGTCAACACCCACGGCAATGTTAACACTCATGGTAATGTAAACACCCACAGTACTGTCAACACCCGGAGTAATGTCAACACTTACTGTAATGTCAACACCCGCGGTAATGTTAACACTCACGGTAATATCAACACTCACGGTAATGTCAACACTCACAGTAATGTCAACACTCACGGTAATGTTAACACTCACGGTAATGTTAACACTCACGGTAATGTCAACACTCACGGTAATGTTAAAACTCACGGTAATGTCAACACCGACGGTAATGTCAACACCCACGGTAATGTCAACACTCACGGTAATGTCAACACCCACGGTAATGTCAACACTCACGGTAATGTCAACGCCATAGGTAATGTCAACTCTCACGGTAATGTCAACACCCGCGGTAATGTCAAAATCCGGGGGTAATGTCAACATCCACGGTTATGTCAACACTCACGGTAATGTTAACACCCAATGTATTGTCAACACTCACGGTAATGTTATCACTCACGTTAATGTGAACACTCACGGGAATGTTAACACACAGTAATGTCAACACTCACGGTAATGTCAACACCCGGGGTAATGTCAACACCCGCGGTATTGTCAATACTCACGGTAATGTTAACACATACGGTAATGTCAACATTCACGGTAATGTCAACACCCACGGTAATGTCAACACTCACGGTAATGTCAACACTCACGGTAATGTCAACACTCACGGTAATGTCAACACCCACGGTAATGTCAACACCAGGGGTAATGTCAAAACTCACGGTAATGTCAACACTCACGGTAATGTCAACACTCACGGAAGTGTCAACTCTCACGGTAATGTCATCATTCACGGTAATTTCAACACTCACCGTAATGTCAACACTCACGGTAATGTTAACACGCGCGGTAATGTCAACACCCACGGTAATTTCAACACCGGGGGGTAATGTTAACTCCCGGGCTAATGTCAACACCCACGGTAATGTTAACACTCACGGTAATGTCAACACCCACAGTAATGTCAACACCCGGGGTAATGTCAACACCAGAGGTAATGTCAACACCATAGGTAATGTCAACACTCACGGTAATGTCAACAGCCGGGGTAATGTTAACACCTGCGGTATTGTCAATACTCACGGTAATGTTAACACATACGGTAATGGCAACACTCACGGTAATGTCAACACCCACAGTAATGTCAACACTGACGGTAATATCAACACTCACGGTAATGTCAACACTCACGGTAATGTCAACACACACGGTAATGTCAACACCAGGGGTAATGTCAACACTCACGGTAATGTCAACACTCACGGTAATGTCAACACTCACGGAAGTGTCAACTCTCACGGTAATGTCATCATTCACGGTAATTTCAACACTCACTGTAATGTCAACACTCACGGTAATGTCAACACGCGCGGTAATGTCAACACCCACGGTAATTTCAACACCTGGGGGTAATGTTAACACCCGGGGTAATGTCGACACTCACGGTAAGGTCAACACTCACATTAATGTCAACACTCAAAGTAATATCAACACTCACGGTAATGTCAACACCCGCGGTAATGTCAACACCAGCGATAATGTCAACACCCGCGGTAATGTCAACACTCACAGTAATGTCTACACTCACGGTAATGTCAACTCTCGCGGTAATGTCAACATTCACGGTAATGTCAACACTCACCGTAATGTCAACACTCACGGTAATGTCAACACCCGCGGTAATGTCAACACTCATTGTAATGTCAACACCCACGGTAATGTCAACACCAGAGGCACTGTCAACACCCGGGGTAATGTCAACACCCGGGGTAATGTCAACATCCACGGCAATGTTAACACTCACGGTAATGTCAACACCATCAGTAGTGTCAACACCCGGAGTAATGTCAACACTCACAGTAATGTCAACACCCGCGGTATTGTTAACACTCACAGTAATATCAACACTCACGGTAATGTCAACACTCAGGGTAATGTCAACACTCACGGTAATGTTAACACTCACGGTAATGTCAACACTCACAATAATGTCAACACCCACGGTAATGTCAACACCCACGGTAATGTCAAAACCCAGGGTAATGTCAACACCCAGAGTACTGTCAACACCCAGGGTAATGTCAACATTTCCGGTAATGTCAACACTCACATTAATGTCAACACTCACGGTAATGTCAACACTCACGATAATGTTAACATTCACGGTAATGTTAACACTCACGGTAATGTTAACACTCACAGTATGTCAACACTCACGGTAATGTCAACACTCACGGTAATCTTAACACTCACGGTAATGTCAACACTCACCGTAATGTCAACTCCCACGGAAATGTCAACACCAGAGGTAATACCAACACACACGGTAATGTCAACACCCGCGGTAATGTCAACACCAGCGGTAATGTCAACACACACGGTAATGTCAACACCCGCGGAAATGTCAACACTCACGGTAATGTCAACACTCACATTAATGTCAACACTCACGGTAATGTCAACACTCACATTAATGTCAACACTCACGGTAATGTCAACACTCACGGTAATGTCAACACTCACGGAAATATCAACACTCACGGTAATGTCAACACTCACGGTAATGTCAACACACGCGGTACTGTGAACACTCGGGGTAATGTCAACACCCGGGGTAATGTCAACACTCATGGTAATGTCAACACCCGGGGTAATGTAAACACCTGCGGTAATGTCAACACGAACGGTAATGTCAACACCCGCGGAAATGTTAACACTCACGGTAATGTCAACACCCGCGGTAATGTCAACACCCGGGGTAATGTCAACACTCACAGTAATGTCAACACCTGGGGTAATGTCAACACTCGGGGTAATGTCAACACCCGGGGGAAATGTCAACATCCACGGTTATGTCAACACTCACGGTGATGTTAACACCCACTGTATTGTCAACACTCACGGTAATGTTATCACTCACGGTAATGTGAACACTCACGGGAATGTTAACACTCACAGTAATGTCAACACTCACGGTAATGTCAACACCCGGGGTAATGTCAACACCCGCGGTATTGTCAATACTCACGGTAATGTTAACACATACGGTAATGTCAACATTCACGGTAATGTCAACACCCACGGTAATGTCAACACTGACGGTAATGTCAACACTCACGGTAATGTCAACACTCACGGTAATGTCAACACCCACGGTAATGTCAACACCAGGGGTAATGTCAACACTCACGGTAATGTCAACACTCAGGGTAATGTCAACACTCACGGAAGTGTCAACTCTCACGGTAATGTCATCATTCACGGTAATTTCAACACTCACCGTAATGTCAACACTCACGGTAATGTCAATACGCGCGGTAATGTCAACACCCACGGTAATTTCAACACCGGGGGGTAATGTTAACTCCCGGGGTAATGTCAACACCCACGGTAATGTCAACACTCAAGGTAATGTTAACACTCACGGTAATGTCAACACTCACCGTAATGTCAACTCCCACGGAAATGTCAACACCAGAGGTAATGCCAACACACACGGTAATGTAAACACCCGCGGTAATGTCAACACCAGCGGTAATGTCAACACACAAGGTAATGTCAACACCCGCGGAAATGTCAACACTCACGGTAATGTCAACACTCACATTAATGTCAACACTCACGGTAATGTCAACACTCACATTAATGTCAACACTCACGGTAATGTCAACACTCACGGTAATGTCAACACTCACGGAAATGTCAAGACTCATGGTAATGTCAACACTCATGGTAATGTCAACACACGCGGTACTGTGAACACTCGGGGTAATGTCAACACCCGGGGTAATGTCAACACTCATGATAATGTCAACACCCGGGGTAATGTCAACACCCGGGGTAATGTAAACACCTGCGGTAATGTCAACACGAACGGTAATGTCAACACCCGCGGAAATGTTAACACTCACGGTAATGTCAACACTCACAGTAATGTCTACACTCACGGTAATGTCAACACCCGCGGTAATGTCAACACCCGGGGTAATGTCAACACTCACAGTAATGTCAACACCTGGGGTAATGTCAACACTCGGGGTAATGTCAACACCCGGGGGTAATGTCAACATCCACGGTTATGTCAACACTCACGGTAATGTTAACACCCACTGTATTGTCAACACTCACGGTAATGTTATCACTCACGGTAATGTGAACACTCACGGGAATGTTAACACTCACAGTAATGTCAACACTCACGGTAATGTCAACACCCGGGGTAATGTCAACACCCGCGGTATTGTCAATACTCACGGTAATGTTAACACATACGGAAATGTCAACACTCACGGTAATGTCAACACTCACGGTAATGTCAACACACGCGGTACTGTGAACACTCGGGGTAATGTCAACACCCGGGGTAATGTCAACACTCATGGTAATGTCAACACCCGGGGTAATGTCAACACCCGGGGTAATGTAAACACCTGCGGTAATGTCAACACGAACGGTAATGTCAACACCCGCGGAAATGTTAACACTCACGGTAATGTCAACACTCACAGTAATGTCTACACTTACGGTAATGTCAACACCCGCGGTAATGTCAACACCCGGGGTAATGTCAACACTCACAGTAATGTCAACACCTGGGGTAATGTCAACACTCGGGGTAATGTCAACACCCGGGGGTAATGTCAACATCCACGGTTATGTCAACACTCACGGTAATGTTAACACCCACTGTATTGTCAACACTCACGGTAATGTTATCACTCACGGTAATGTGAACACTCACGGGAATGTTAACACTCACAGTAATGTCAACACTCACGGTAATGTCAACACCCGGGGTAATGTCAACACCCGCGGTATTGTCAATACTCACGGTAATGTTAACACATACGGTAATGTCAACATTCACGGTAATGTCAACACCCACGGTAATGTCAACATCCGCGGTTATCTCAACACTCACGATAATGTTAACACCCACGGAAATGTCAACACTCACGGTAATGTTATCATTCACGGTAATGTGAACACTCACGGGAATGTTAACACTCACAGTAATGTCAACACTCACGGTAATGTCAACACCCGGGGTAATGTCAACACCCACGGTAATGTCAACACTGACGGTAATGTCAACACTGACGGTAATGTCAACACCCATGGTAATGTCAACACTGACTGTAATGTCAACACTCACGGTAATGTCAACACCCACGGTAATGTCAACACTGACGGTAATGTCAACACTCACGGTAATGTCAACAGTCACGGTAATGTCAACACCCACGGTAATGTCAACACCAGTGGTAATGTTAACAGTCAAGGTAATGTCAACACTCACGGTAATGTCAACACTCACGGAAGTGTTAACTCTCACGGTAATGTCATCATTCACGGTAATTTCAACACTCACCGTAATGTCAACACTCACGGTAATGTTAACACTCACGGTAATGTCAACACCCACAGTAATGTCAACACCAGAGGTAAAGTCAACACCATAGGTAATGTCAACACTCACGGTAATGTCAACACCCGCAGTAATGTCAACACCCGGGGTAATGTCAACACCCAAAGTATTGTCAACACCCAGGATAATGTCGACACTCACGGTAAGGTCAACACTCATATTAATGTCAACACTCACGGTAATGTCAACACTCACGGTAATGTCAATACTCACCGTAATGTCAACTCTCACGGTAATGTCAAAACCCACGGTAATGTCAACACCAGAGGTAATGTCAACACTCACGGTAATGTCAACACCAGCGGTAATGTCAACACCCGCGGTAATGTCAACACTCACGGTAATGTTAACACCCAAGGTAATGTCAACACGCTCGGTAATGTCAACACTTAAGGTAATGTCAACACCCACAGTAATGTCAACACTCACAGTAATGTCAACACTCACTGTAATGTTATCATTCACGGTAATGTCAACACTCACGGTAATGTCAACACTCACGGTAATGTCAACACCCATGGCAATGTTAACACCAGCGGTAATATAAACACTCACGGAAATGTAAACACCCACGGTAATGTCAACACTCACGGTAATATCAACTCCCGCAGTAATGTCAACACCCTAGGTAATGTCAACACCCACGGTAATGTTAACACTCATGGTAATGTAAACACCCACAGTACTGTCAACACCCGGAGTAATGTCAACACTTACTGTAATGTCAACACCCGCGGTAATGTTAACACTCACGGTAATATCAACACTCACGGTAATGTCAACACTCACAGTAATGTCAACACTCACGGTAATGTTAACACTCACGGTAATGTTAACACTCACGGTAATGTCAACACTCACGGTAATGTTAAAACTCACGGTAATGTCAACACCGACGGTAATGTCAACACCCACGGTAATGTCAACACTCACGGTAATGTCAACACCCACGGTAATGTCAACACTCACGGTAATGTCAACGCCATAGGTAATGTCAACACTCACGGTAATGTCAACACCCGCGGTAATGTCAAAATCCGGGGTAATGTCAACACCCAGAGTACTGTCAACACCCAGGGTAATGTCAATACTCACAGTAATGTCAACACCAGAGGTAATGTCAACACTCACGGTAATGTCAACAACCGCGGTAATGTTAACACCCGCGGTAATGTCAACACTCACGGTAATATCAACACTCACGGTAATGTCAACACTCACGAAATGTCAACTCTCGCGGTAATGTTATTATTCACGGCAATGTAAATACTCACGGTAATGTCAACACTCACGGCAATGTTAACACTCACGGTAATGTCAACACCATCAGTAGTGTCAACACCCGGAGTAATGTCAACACTCACAGTAATGTCAACATCCGCGGTAATGTTAACACTCACAGTAATATCAACACTCACGGTAATGTCAACACTCAGGGTAATGTCAACACTCACGGTAATGTTAACACTCACGGTAATGTCAACACTCACGGTAATGTCAACACCCACGGTAATGTCAACACTAGATGTAATGTCAACACTCACGGTAATGTCAACACTCACGGTAATGTCAACATTATAGGTTATGTCAACACTCACGGTAATGTCAACACCCACGGTAATGTCAAAACCCAGGGTAATGTCAACACCCAGAGTACTGTCAACACCCAGGGTAATGTCAACACTCACATTAATGTCAACACTCACGGTAATATCAACACTCACGGTAATTTTAACACTCACGGTAATGTTAACACTCACGGTAATGTTAACACTCACAGTATGTCAACATTCACGGTAATGTCAACACTCACGGTAATGTTAACACTCACGGTAATGTCAACACTCACCGTAATGTCAACTCCCACGGAAATGTCAACACACGCGGTACTGTGAACACTCGGGGTAATGTCAACACCCGGGGTAATGTCAACACTCAAGGTAATGTTAACACTCACGGTAATGTCAACACTCACCGTAATGTCAACTCCCACGGAAATGTCAACACCAGAGGTAATGCCAACACACACGGTAATGTAAACACCCGCGGTAATGTCAACACCAGCGGTAATGTCAACACACAAGGTAATGTCAACACCCGCGGAAATGTCAACACTCACGGTAATGTCAACACTCACATTAATGTCAACACTCACGGTAATGTCAACACTCACATTAATGTCAACACTCACGGTAATGTCAACACTCACGGTAATGTCAACACTCACGGAAATGTCAACACTCACGGTAATGTCAACACTCATGGTAATGTCAACACACGCGGTACTGTGAACACTCGGGGTAATGTCAACACCCGGGGTAATGTCAACACTCATGGTAATGTCAACACCCGGGGTAATATCAACACCCGGGGTAATGTAAACACCTGCGGTAATGTCAACACGAACGGTAATGTCAACACCCGCGGAAATGTTAACACTCACGGTAATGTCAACACTCACAGTAATGTCTACACTCACGGTAATGTCAACACCCGCGGTAATGTCAACACCCGGGGTAATGTCAACACTCACAGTAATGTCAACACCTGGGGTAATGTCAACACTCGGGGTAATGTCAACACCCGGGGGTAATGTCAACATCCACGGTTATGTCAACACTCACGGTAATGTTAACACCCACTGTATTGTCAACACTCACGGTAATGTTATCACTCACGGTAATGTGAACACTCACGGGAATGTTAACACTCACAGTAATGTCAACACTCACGGTAATGTCAACACCCGGGGTAATGTCAACACCCGCGGTATTGTCAATACTCACGGTAATGTTAACACATACGGTAATGTCAACATTCACGGTAATGTCAACACCCACGGTAATGTCAACATCCGCGGTTATCTCAACACTCACGATAATGTTAACACCCACGGAATTTCAACACTCACGGTAATGTTATCATTCACGGTAATGTGAACACTCACGGGAATGTTAACACTCACAGTAATGTCAACACTCACGGTAATGTCAACACCCGGGGTAATGTCAACACCCACGGTAATGTCAACACTGACGGTAATGTCAACACTGACGGTAATGTCAACACCCATGGTAATGTCAACACTGACTGTAATGTCAACACTCACGGTAATGTCAACACCCACGGTAATGTCAACACTGACGGTAATGTCAACACTCACGGTAATGTCAACAGTCACGGTAATGTCAACACCCACGGTAATGTCAACACCAGTGGTAATGTTAACAGTCAAGGTAATGTCAACACTCACGGTAATGTCAACACTCACGGAAGTGTTAACTCTCACGGTAATGTCATCATTCACGGTAATTTCAACACTCACCGTAATGTCAACACTCACGGTAATGTTAACACTCACGGTAATGTCAACACCCACAGTAATGTCAACACCAGAGGTAAAGTCAACACCATAGGTAATGTCAACACTCACGGTAATGTCAACACCCGCAGTAATGTCAACACCCGGGGTAATGTCAACACCCAAAGTATTGTCAACACCCAGGATAATGTCGACACTCACGGTAAGGTCAACACTCATATTAATGTCAACACTCACGGTAATGTCAACACTCACGGTAATGTCAATACTCACCGTAATGTCAACTCTCACGGTAATGTCAAAACCCACGGTAATGTCAACACCAGAGGTAATGTCAACACTCACGGTAATGTCAACACCAGCGGTAATGTCAACACCCGCGGTAATGTCAACACTCACGGTAATGTTAACACCCAAGGTAATGTCAACACGCTCGGTAATGTCAACACTTAAGGTAATGTCAACACCCACAGTAATGTCAACACTCACAGTAATGTCAACACTCACTGTAATGTTATCATTCACGGTAATGTCAACACTCACGGTAATGTCAACACTCACGGTAATGTCAACACCCATGGCAATGTTAACACCAGCGGTAATATAAACACTCACGGAAATGTAAACACCCACGGTAATGTCAACACTCACGGTAATATCAACTCCCGCAGTAATGTCAACACCCTAGGTAATGTCAACACCCACGGTAATGTTAACACTCATGGTAATGTAAACACCCACAGTACTGTCAACACCCGGAGTAATGTCAACACTTACTGTAATGTCAACACCCGCGGTAATGTTAACACTCACGGTAATATCAACACTCACGGTAATGTCAACACTCACAGTAATGTCAACACTCACGGTAATGTTAACACTCACGGTAATGTTAACACTCACGGTAATGTCAACACTCACGGTAATGTTAAAACTCACGGTAATGTCAACACCGACGGTAATGTCAACACCCACGGTAATGTCAACACTCACGGTAATGTCAACACCCACGGTAATGTCAACACTCACGGTAATGTCAACGCCATAGGTAATGTCAACACTCACGGTAATGTCAACACCCGCGGTAATGTCAAAATCCGGGGTAATGTCAACACCCAGAGTACTGTCAACACCCAGGGTAATGTCAATACTCACAGTAATGTCAACACCAGAGGTAATGTCAACACTCACGGTAATGTCAACAACCGCGGTAATGTTAACACCCGCGGTAATGTCAACACTCACGGTAATATCAACACTCACGGTAATGTCAACACTCACGAAATGTCAACTCTCGCGGTAATGTTATTATTCACGGCAATGTAAATACTCACGGTAATGTCAACACTCACGGCAATGTTAACACTCACGGTAATGTCAACACCATCAGTAGTGTCAACACCCGGAGTAATGTCAACACTCACAGTAATGTCAACATCCGCGGTAATGTTAACACTCACAGTAATATCAACACTCACGGTAATGTCAACACTCAGGGTAATGTCAACACTCACGGTAATGTTAACACTCACGGTAATGTCAACACTCACGGTAATGTCAACACCCACGGTAATGTCAACACTAGATGTAATGTCAACACTCACGGTAATGTCAACACTCACGGTAATGTCAACATTATAGGTTATGTCAACACTCACGGTAATGTCAACACCCACGGTAATGTCAAAACCCAGGGTAATGTCAACACCCAGAGTACTGTCAACACCCAGGGTAATGTCAACACTCACATTAATGTCAACACTCACGGTAATATCAACACTCACGGTAATTTTAACACTCACGGTAATGTTAACACTCACGGTAATGTTAACACTCACAGTATGTCAACATTCACGGTAATGTCAACACTCACGGTAATGTTAACACTCACGGTAATGTCAACACTCACCGTAATGTCAACTCCCACGGAAATGTCAACACACGCGGTACTGTGAACACTCGGGGTAATGTCAACACCCGGGGTAATGTCAACACTCAAGGTAATGTTAACACTCACGGTAATGTCAACACTCACCGTAATGTCAACTCCCACGGAAATGTCAACACCAGAGGTAATGCCAACACACACGGTAATGTAAACACCCGCGGTAATGTCAACACCAGCGGTAATGTCAACACACAAGGTAATGTCAACACCCGCGGAAATGTCAACACTCACGGTAATGTCAACACTCACATTAATGTCAACACTCACGGTAATGTCAACACTCACATTAATGTCAACACTCACGGTAATGTCAACACTCACGGTAATGTCAACACTCACGGAAATGTCAACACTCACGGTAATGTCAACACTCATGGTAATGTCAACACACGCGGTACTGTGAACACTCGGGGTAATGTCAACACCCGGGGTAATGTCAACACTCATGGTAATGTCAACACCCGGGGTAATATCAACACCCGGGGTAATGTAAACACCTGCGGTAATGTCAACACGAACGGTAATGTCAACACCCGCGGAAATGTTAACACTCACGGTAATGTCAACACTCACAGTAATGTCTACACTCACGGTAATGTCAACACCCGCGGTAATGTCAACACCCGGGGTAATGTCAACACTCACAGTAATGTCAACACCTGGGGTAATGTCAACACTCGGGGTAATGTCAACACCCGGGGGTAATGTCAACATCCACGGTTATGTCAACACTCACGGTAATGTTAACACCCACTGTATTGTCAACACTCACGGTAATGTTATCACTCACGGTAATGTGAACACTCACGGGAATGTTAACACTCACAGTAATGTCAACACTCACGGTAATGTCAACACCCGGGGTAATGTCAACACCCGCGGTATTGTCAATACTCACGGTAATGTTAACACATACGGAAATGTCAACACTCACGGTAATGTCAACACTCACGGTAATGTCAACACACGCGGTACTGTGAACACTCGGGGTAATGTCAACACCCGGGGTAATGTCAACACTCATGGTAATGTCAACACCCGGGGTAATGTCAACACCCGGGGTAATGTAAACACCTGCGGTAATGTCAACACGAACGGTAATGTCAACACCCACTGTATTGTCAACACTCACGGTAATGTTATCACTCACGGTAATGTGAACACTCACGGGAATGTTAACACACAGTAATGTCAACACTCACGGTAATGTCAACACCCGGGGTAATGTCAACACCCGCGGTATTGTCAATACTCACGGTAATGTTAACACATACGGTAATGTCAACATTCACGGTAATGTCAACACCCACGGTAATGTCAACACTGACGGTAATGTCAACACTCACGGTAATGTCAACACTCACGGTAATGTCAACACCCACGGTAATGTCAACACCAGGGGTAATGTCAAAACTCACGGTAATGTCAACACTCACGGTAATGTCAACACTCACGGAAGTGTCAACTCTCACGGTAATGTCATCATTCACGGTAATTTCAACACTCACCGTAATGTCAACACTCACGGTAATGTCAACACGCGCGGTAATGTCAACACCCACGGTAATTTCAACACCGGGGGGTAATGTTAACTCCCGGGCTAATGTCAACACCCACGGTAATGTTAACACTCACGGTAATGTCAACACCCACAGTAATGTCAACACCCGGGGTAATGTCAACACCAGAGGTAATGTCAACACCATAGGTAATGTCAACACTCACGGTAATGTCAACAGCCGGGGTAATGTCAACACCTGCGGTATTGTCAATACTCACGGTAATGTTAACACATACGGTAATGTCAACACTCACGGTAATGTCAACACCCACGGTAATGTCAACACTGACGGTAATATCAACACTCACGGTAATGTCAACACACACGGTAATGTCAACACCAGGGGTAATGTCAACACTCACGGTAATGTCAACACTCACGGTAATGTCAACACTCACGGAAGTGTCAACTCTCACGGTAATGTCATCATTCACGGTAATTTCAACACTCACTGTAATGTCAACACTCACGGTAATGTCAACACGCGCGGTAATGTCAACACCCACGATAATTTCAACACCTGGGGGTAATGTTAACACCCGGGGTAATGTCGACACTCACGGTAAGGTCAACACTCACATTAATGTCAACACTCAAAGTAATATCAACACTCACGGTAATGTCAACACCCGCGGTAATGTCAACACCAGCGGTAATGTCAACACCCGCGGTAATGTCAACACTCACAGTAATGTCTACACTCACGGTAATGTCAACTCTCGCGGTAATGTCAACATTCACGGTAATGTCAACACTCACCGTAATGTCAACACTCACGGTAATGTCAACACCCGCGGTAATGTCAACACCCATTGTAATGTCAACACCCACGGTAATGTCAACACCAGAGGCACTGTCAACACCCGGGGTAATGTCAACACCCGGGGTAATGTCAACATCCACGGCAATGTTAACACTCACGGTAATGTCAACACCATCAGTAGTGTCAACACCCGGAGTAATGTCAACACTCACAGTAATGTCAACACCCGCGGTAATGTTAACACTCACAGTAATATCAACACTCACGGTAATGTCAACACTCAGGGTAATGTCAACACTCACGGTAATGTTAACACTCACGGTAATGTCAACACTCACAATAATGTCAACACCCACGGTAATGTCAACACTAGATGTAATGTCAACACTCACGGTAATGTCAACACTCACGGTAATGTCAACACCATAGGTTATGTCAACACTCACGGTAATGTCAACACCCACGGTAATGTCAAAACCCAGGGTAATGTCAACACCCAGAGTACTGTCAACACCGAGGGTAATGTCAACATTTCCGGTAATGTCAACACTCACATTAATGTCAACACTCACGGTAATGTCAACACTCACGATAATGTTAACATTCACGGTAATGTTAACACTCACGGTAATGTTAACACTCACAGTATGTCAACACTCACGGTAATGTCAACACTCACGGTAATCTTAACACTCACGGTAATGTCAACACTCACCGTAATGTCAACTCCCACGGAAATGTCAACACCAGAGGTAATGCCAACACACACGGTAATGTCAACACCCGCGGTAATGTCAACACCAGCGGTAATGTCAACACACACGGTAATGTCAACACCCGCGGAAATGTCAACACTCACGGTAATGTCAACACTCACATTAATGTCAACACTCACGGTAATGTCAACACTCACATTAATGTCAACACTCACGGTAATGTCAACACTCACGGTAATGTCAACACTCACGGAAATGTCAACACTCACGGTAATGTCAACACCCACGGTAATGTCAACACACGCGGTACTGTGAACACTCGGGGTAATGTCAACACCCGGGGTAATGTCAACACTCATGGTAATGTCAACACCCGGGGTAATGTCAACACCCGGGGTAATGTAAACACCTGCGGTAATGTCAACACGAACGGTAATGTCAACACCCGCGGAAATGTTAACACTCACGGTAATGTCAACACTCACACTAATGTCTACACTCACGGTAATGTCAACACCCGCGGTAATGTCAACACCCGGGGTAATGTCAACACTCACAGTAATGTCAACACCTGGGGTAATGTCAACACTCGGGGTAATGTCAACACCCGGGGGAAATGTCAACATCCACGGTTATGTCAACACTCACGGTGATGTTAACACCCACTGTATTGTCAACACTCACGGTAATGTTATCACTCACGGTAATGTGAACACTCACGGGAATGTTACACTCACAGTAATGTCAACACTCACGGTAATGTCAACACCCGGGGTAATGTCAACACCCGCGGTATTGTCAACACTCACGGTAATGTTAACACATACGGTAATGTCAACATTCACGGTAATGTCAACACCCACGGTAATGTCAACACTGACGGTAATGTCAACACTCACGGTAATGTCAACACTCACGGTAATGTCAACACCCATGGTAATGTCAACACCAGGGGTAATGTCAACACTCACGGTAATGTCAACACTCACGGTAATGTCAACACTCACGGAAGTGTCAACTCTCACGGTAATGTCATCATTCACGGTAATTTCAACACTCACCGTAATGTCAACACTCACGGTAATGTCAACACACACAGTAATGTCTTCACTCACGGTAATGTCAACACCCGCGGTAATGTCAACACCCGGGGTAATGTCAACACTCACAGTAATGTCAACACCTGGGGTAATGTCAACACTCGGGGTAATGTCAACACCCGGGGGTAATGTCAACATCCACGGTTATGTCAACACTCACGGTAATGTTAACACCCAATGTATTGTCAACACTCACGGTAATGTTATCACTCACGGTAATGTGAACACTCACGGGAATGTTAACACACAGTAATGTCAACACTCACGGTAATGTCAACACCCGGGGTAATGTCAACACCCGCGGTATTGTCAATACTCACGGTAATGTTAACACATACGGTAATGTCAACATTCACGGTAATGTCAACACCCACGGTAATGTCAACACTGACGGTAATGTCAACACTCACGGTAATGTCAACACTCACGGTAATGTCAACACCCACGGTAATGTCAACACCAGGGGTAATGTCAAAACTCACGGTAATGTCAACACTCACGGTAATGTCAACACTCACGGAAGTGTCAACTCTCACGGTAATGTCATCATTCACGGTAATTTCAACACTCACCGTAATGTCAACACTCACGGTAATGTCAACACGCGCGGTAATGTCAACACCCACGGTAATTTCAACACCGGGGGGTAATGTTAACTCCCGGGCTAATGTCAACACCCACGGTAATGTTAACACTCACGGTAATGTCAACACCCACAGTAATGTCAACACCCGGGGTAATGTCAACACCAGAGGTAATGTCAACACCATAGGTAATGTCAACACTCACGGTAATGTCAACAGCCGGGGTAATGTCAACACCCGCGGTATTGTCAATACTCACGGTAATGTTAACACATACGGTAATGTCAACACTCACGGTAATGTCAACACCCACGGTAATGTCAACACTGACGGTAATATCAACACTCACGGTAATGTCAACACTCACGGTAATGTCAACACACACGGTAATGTCACCTCCAGGGGTAATGTCAACACTCACGGTAATGTCAACACTCACGGTAATGTCAACACTCACGGAAGTGTCAACTCTCACGGTAATGTCATCATTCACGGTAATTTCAACACTCACTGTAATGTCAACACTCACGGTAATGTCAACACGCGCGGTAATGTCAACACCCACGGTAATTTCAACACCTGGGGGTAATGTTAACACCCGGGGTAATGTCGACACTCACGGTAAGGTCAACACTCACATTAATGTCAACACTCAAAGTAATATCAACACTCACGGTAATGTCAACACCCGCGGTAATGTCAACACCAGCGGTAATGTCAACACCCGCGGTAATGTCAACACTCACAGTAATGTCTACACTCACGGTAATGTCAACTCTTGCGGTAATGTCAACATTAACGGTAATGTCAACACTCACCGTAATGTCAACACTCACGGTAATGTCAACACCCGCGGTAATGTCAACACCCATTGTAATGTCAACACCCACGGTAATGTCAACACCAGAGGCACTGTCAACACCCGGGGTAATGTCAACACCCGGGGTAATGTCAACATCCACGGCAATGTTAACACTCACGGTAATGTCAACACCATCAGTAGTGTCAACACCCGGAGTAATGTCAACACTCCCAGTAATGTCAACACCCGCGGTAATGTTAACACTCACAGTAATATCAACACTCACGGTAATGTCAACACTCAGGGTAATGTCAACACTCACGGTAATGTTAACACTCACGGTAATGTCAACACTCACAATAATGTCAACACCCACGGTAATGTCAACACTAGATGTAATGTCAACACTCACGGTAATGTCAATACTCACGGTAATGTCAACACCATAGGTTATGTCAACACTCACGGTAATGTCAACACCCACGGTAATGTCAAAACCCAGGGTAATGTCAACACCCAGAGTACTGTCAACACCCAGGGTAATGTCAACATTTCCGGTAATGTCAACACTCACATTAATGTCAACACTCACGGTAATGTCAACACTCACGATAATGTTAACATTCACGGTAATGTTAACACTCACGGTAATGTTAACACTCACAGTATGTCAACACTCACGGTAATGTCAACACTCACGGTAATCTTAACACTCAAGGTAATGTCAACACTCACCGTAATGTCAACTCCCACGGAAATGTCAACACCAGAGGTAATGCCAACACACACGGTAATGTCAACACCCGCGGTAATGTCAACACCAGCGGTAATGTCAACACACACGGTAATGTCAACACCCGCGGAAATGTCAACACTCACGGTAATGTCAACACTCACATTAATGTCAACACTCACGGTAATGTCAACACTCACATTAATGTCAACACTCACGGTAATGTCAACACTCACGGTAATGTCAACACTCACGGAAATGTCAACACTCACGGTAATGTCAACACTCACGGTAATGTCAATACACGCGGTACTGTGAACACTCGGGGTAATGCCAACACCCGGGGTAATGTCAACACTCATGGTAATGTCAACACCCGGGGTAATGTCAACACCCGGGGTAATGTAAACACCTGCGGTAATGTCAACACGAACGGTAATGTCAACACCCGCGGAAATGTTAACACTCACGGTAATGTCAACACTCACAGTAATGTCTACACTCACGGTAATGTCAACACCCGCGGTAATGTCAACACCCGGGGTAATGTCAACACTCACAGTAATGTCAACACCTGGGGTAATGTCAACACTCGGGGTAATGTCAACACCCGGGGGAAATGTCAACATCCACGGTTATGTCAACACTCACGGTGATGTTAACACCCACTGTATTGTCAACACTCACGGTAATGTTATCACTCACGGTAATGTGAACACTCACGGGAATGTTAACACTCACAGTAATGTCAACACTCACGGTAATGTCAACACCCGGGGTAATGTCAACACCCGCGGTATTGTCAATACTCACGGTAATGTTAACACATACGGTAATGTCAACATTCACGGTAATGTCAACACCCACGGTAATGTCAACACTGACGGTAATGTCAACACTCACGGTAATGTCAACACTCACGGTAATGTCAACACCCACGGTAATGTCAACACCAGGGGTAATGTCAACACTCACGGTAATGTCAACACTCACGGTAATGTCAACACTCACGGAAGTGTCAACTCTCACGGTAATGTCATCATTCACGGTAATTTCAACACTCACCGTAATGTCAACACTCACGGTAATGTCAATACGCGCGGTAATGTCAACACCCACGGTAATTTCAACACCGGGGGGTAATGTTAACTCCCGGGGTAATGTCAACACCCACGGTAATGTCAACACTCAAGGTAATGTTAACACTCACGGTAATGTCAACACTCACCGTAATGTCAACTCCCACGGAAATGTCAACACCAGAGGTAATGCCAACACACACGGTAATGTAAACACCCGCGGTAATGTCAACACCAGCGGTAATGTCAACACACAAGGTAATGTCAACACCCGCGGAAATGTCAACACTCACGGTAATGTCAACACTCACATTAATGTCAACACTCACGGTAATGTCAACACTCACATTAATGTCAACACTCACGGTAATGTCAACACTCACGGTAATGTCAACACTCACGGAAATGTCAACACTCACGGTAATGTCAACACTCATGGTAATGTCAACACACGCGGTACTGTGAACACTCGGGGTAATGTCAACACCCGGGGTAATGTCAACACTCATGGTAATGTCAACACCCGGGGTAATGTAAACACCTGCGGTAATGTCAACACGAACGGTAATGTCAACACCCGCGGAAATGTTAACACTCACGGTAATGTCAACACTCACAGTAATGTCTACACTCACGGTAATGTCAACACCCGCGGTAATGTCAACACCCGGGGTAATGTCAACACTCACAGTAATGTCAACACCTGGGGTAATGTCAACACTCGGGGTAATGTCAACACCCGGGGGTAATGTCAACATCCACGGTTATGTCAACACTCACGGTAATGTTAACACCCACTGTATTGTCAACACTCACGGTAATGTTATCACTCACGGTAATGTGAACACTCACGGGAATGTTAACACTCACAGTAATGTCAACACTCACGGTAACGTCAACACCCGGGGTAATGTCAACACCCGCGGTATTGTCAATACTCACGGTAATGTTAACACATACGGAAATGTCAACACTCACGGTAATGTCAACACTCACGGTAATGTCAACACACGCGGTACTGTGAACACTCGGGGTAATGTCAACACCCGGGGTAATGTCAACACTCATGGTAATGTCAACACCCGGGGTAATGTCAACACCCGGGGTAATGTAAACACCTGCGGTAATGTCAACACGAACGGTAATGTCAACACCCGCGGAAATGTTAACACTCACGGTAATGTCAACACTCAGAGTAATGTCTACACTCACGGTAATGTCAACACCCGCGGTAATGTCAACACCCGGGGTAATGTCAACACTCACAGTAATGTCAACACCTGGGGTAATGTCAACACTCGGGGTAATGTCAACACCTGGGGGTAATGTCAACATCCACGGTTATGTCAACACTCACGGTAATGTTAACACCCACTGTATTGTCAACACTCACGGTAATGTTATCACTCACGGTAATGTGAACACTCACGGGAATGTTAACACTCACAGTAATGTCAACACTCACGGTAATGTCAACACCCGGGGTAATGTCAACACCCGCGGTATTGTCAATACTCACGGTAATGTTAACACATACGGTAATGTCAACATTCACGGTAATGTCAACACCCACGGTAATGTCAACATCCGCGGTTATCTCAACACTCACGGTAATGTTAACACCCACGGAAATGTCAACACTCACGGTAATGTTATCATTCACGGTAATGTGAACACTCACGGGAATGTTAACACTCACAGTAATGTCAACACTCACGGTAATGTCAACACCCGGGGTAATGTCAACACCCACGGTAATGTCAACACTGACGGTAATGTCAACACTGACGGTAATGTCAACACCCATGGTAATGTCAACACTGACGGTAATGTCAACACTCACGGTAATGTCAACACCCACGGTAATGTCAACACTGACGGTAATGTCAACACTCACGGTAATGTCAACAGTCACGGTAATGTCAACACCCACGGTAATGTCAACACCAGAGGTAATGTCAACAGTCAAGGTAATGTCAACACTCACGGTAATGTCAACACTCACGGAAGTGTTAACTCTCACGGTAATGTCATCATTCACGGTAATTTCAACACTCACCGTAATGTCAACACTCACGGTAATGTTAACACTTACGGTAATGTCAATACCCACAGTAATATCAACACCAGAGGTAAAGTCAACACCATAGGTAATGTCAACACTCACGGTAATGTCAACACCCGCAGTAATGTCAACACCCGGGGTAATGTCAACACCCAAAGTATTGTCAACACCCAGGATAATGTCGACACTCACAGTAAGGTCAACACTCATATTAATGTCAACTCTCACGGTAATGTCAAAACCCACGGTAATGTCAACACCAGAGGTAATGTCAACACTCACGGTAATGTCAACACCAGCGGTAATGTCAACACCCGCGGTAATGTCAACACTCACGGTAATGTTAACACCCAAGGTAATGTCAACACTTAAGGTAATGTCAACACCCACAGTAATGTCAACACTCACGGTAATGTCAACACTCACGGTAATGTCAACACTCACGGTAATGTCAACACCCATGGCAATGTTAACACCAGCGGTAATATAAACACTCACGGAAATGTAAACACCCACGGTAATGTCAACACTCACGGTAATATCAACTCCCGCGGTAATGTTAAAACCCGCGGTAATGTCAACACCCTAGGTAATGTCAACACCCACGGTAATGTTAACACTCATGGTAATGTAAACACCCACAGTACTGTCAACACCCGGAGTAATGTCAACACTTACTGTAATGTCAACACCCGCGGTAATGTTAACACTCACGGTAATATCAACACTCACGGTAATGTCAACACTCACAGTAATGTCAACACTCACGGTAATGTTAACACTCACGGTAATGTTAACACTCACGGTAATGTCAACACTCACGGTAATGTTAAAACTCACGGTAATGTCAACACCGACGGTAATGTCAACACCCACGGTAATGTCAACACTCACGGTAATGTCAACACCCACGGTAATGTCAACACTCACGGTAATGTCAACGCCATAGGTAATGTCAACACTCACGGTAATGTCAACACCCGCGGAAATGTCAAAATCCGGGGTAATGTCAACACCCAGAGTACTGTCAACACCCAGGGTAATGTCAATACTCACGGTAATGTCAACACCAGAGGTAATGTCAACACTCACGGTAATGTCAACAACCGCGGTAATGTTAACACCCGCGGTAATGTCAACACTCACGGTAATATCAACACTCACGGTAATGTCAACACTCACGAAATGTCAACTCTCGCGGTAATGTTATCATTCACGGCAATGTAAATACTCACGGTAATGTCAACACTCACGGTAATGTCAACTCCCGCGGTAATGTTAACACCCGCGGTAATTTCAACACTCACGGTAATATCAACACTCACAGTAATGTCTACACTCACGGTAATGTCAACTCTCGCGGTAATGTCAACATTCACGGTAATGTCAACACTCACCGTAATGTCAACACTCACGGTAATGTCAACACCCGCGGTAATGTCAACACCCATTTTAATGTCAACACCCACGGTAATGTCAACACCAGAGGCACTGTCAACACCCGGGGTAATGTCAACACCCGGGGTAATGTCAACATCCACGGCAATGTTAACACTCACGGTAATGTCAACACCATCAGTAGTGTCAACACCCGGAGTAATGTCAACACTCACAGTAATGTCAACATCCGCGGTAATGTTAACACTCACAGTAATATCAACACTCACGGTAATGTCAACACTCAGGGTAATGTCAACACTCACGGTAATGTTAACACTCACGGTAATGTCAACACTCACGGTAATGTCAACACCCACGGTAATGTCAACACTAGATGTAATGTCAACACTCACGGTAATGTCAACACTCACGGTAATGTCAACACCATAGGTTATGTCAACACTCACGGTAATGTCAACACCCACGGTAATGTCAAAACCCAGGGTAATGTCAACACCCAGAGTACTGTCAACACCCAGGGTAATGTCAACACTCACATTAATGTCAACACTCACGGTAATGTCAACACTCACGGTAATGTTAACACTCACGGTAATGTTAACACTCACGGTAATGTTAACACTCACAGTATGTCAACATTCACGGTAATGTCAACACTCACGGTAATGTTAACACTCACGGTAATGTCAACACTCACGGTAATGTTAACACTCACGGTAATGTCAACACTCACCGTAATGTCAACTCCCACGGAAATGTCAACACCAGAGGTAATGCCAACACACACGGTAATGTCAACACCCGCGGTAATGTCAACACCAGCGGTAATGTCAACACACACGGTAATGTCAACACCCGCGGAAATGTCAACACTCACGGTAATGTCAACACTCACATTAATGTCAACACTCACGGTAATGTCAACACTCACATTAATGTCAACACTCACGGTAATGTTAACACTCACGGTAATGTCAACACTCACGGAAATGTCAACACTCACGGTAATGTCAACACTCACGGTAATGTCAACACACGCGGTACTGTGAACACTCGGGGTAATGTCAACACCCGGGGTAATGTCAACACTCATGGTAATGTCAACACCCGGGGTAATGTCAACACCCGGGGTAATGTAAACTCCTGCAGGAATGTCAACACGAACGGTAATGTCAACACCCGCGGAAATGTTAACACTCACGGTAATGTCAACACACACAGTAATGTCTTCACTCACAGTAATGTCAACACCCGCGGTAATGTCAACACCCGGGGTAATGTCAACACTCACAGTAATGTCAACACCTGGGGTAATGTCAACACTCGGGGTAATGTCAACACCCGGGGGTAATGTCAACATCCACGTTTATGTCAACACTCACGGTAATGTTAACACCCACTGTATTGTCAACACTCACGGTAATGTTATCACTCACGGTAATGTGAACACTCACGGGAATGTTAACACACAGTAATGTCAACACTCACGGTAATGTCAACACCCGGGGTAATGTCAACACCCGCGGTATTGTCAATACTCACGGTAATGTCAACACTCACGGTAATGTCAACACCCACGGTAATGTCAACACTGACGGTAATGTCAACACTCACGGTAATGTCAACACTCACGGTAATGTCAACACCCACGGTAATGTCAACACCAGGGGTAATGTCAAAACTCACGGTAATGTCAACACTCACGGTAATGTCAACACTCACGGAAGTGTCAACTCTCACGGTAATGTCATCATTCACGGTAATTTCAACACTCACTGTAATGTCAACACTCACGGTAATGTCAACACGCGCGGTAATGTCAACACCCACGGTAATTTCAACACCGGGGGGTAATGTTAACTCCCGGGCTAATGTCAACACCCACGGTAATGTTAACACTCACGGTAATGTCAACACCCACAGTAATGTCAACACCAGAGGTAATGTCAACACCATAGGTAATGCCAACACTCAGGGTAATGTCAACACCCGCAGTAATGTCAACACCCGGGGTAATGTCAACACCAGAGGTAATGTCAACACCATAGGTAATGTCAACACTCACGGTAATGTCAACAGCCGGGGTAATGTCAACACCTGCGGTATTGTCAACACTCACAGTAATGTCTACACTCACGGTAATGTCAACTCTCGCGGTAATGTCAACATTCACGGTAATGTCAACACTCACCGTAATGTCAACACTCACGGTAATGTCAACACCCGCGGTAATGTCAACACCCATTGTAATGTCAACACCCACGGTAATGTCAACACCAGAGGCACTGTCAACACCCGGGGTAATGTCAACACCCGGGGTAATGTCAACATCCACGGCAATGTTAACACTCACGGTAATGTCAACACCATCAGTAGTGTCAACACCCGGAGTAATGTCAACACTCACAGTAATGTCAACACCCGCGGTAATGTTAACACTCACAGTAATATCAACACTCACGGTAATGTCAACACTCAGGGTAATGTCAACACTCACGGTAATGTTAACACTCACGGTAATGTCAACACTCACAATAATGTCAACACCCACGGTAATGTCAACACTAGATGTAATGTCAACACTCACGGTAATGTCAACACTCACGGTAATGTCAACACCATAGGTTATGTCAACACTCACGGTAATGTCAACACCCACGGTAATGTCAAAACCCAGGGTAATGTCAACACCCAGAGTACTGTCAACACCCAGGGTAATGTCAACATTTCCGGTAATGTCAACACTCACATTAATGTCAACACTCACGGTAATGTCAACACTCACGATAATGTTAACATTCACGGTAATGTTAACACTCACGGTAATGTTAACACTCACAGTATGTCAACACTCACGGTAATGTCAACACTCACGGTAATCTTAACACTCACGGTAATGTCAACACTCACCGTAATGTCAACTCCCACGGAAATGTCAACACCAGAGGTAATGCCAACACACACGGTAATGTCAACACCCGCGGTAATGTCAACACCAGCGGTAATGTCAACACACACGGTAATGTCAACACCCGCGGAAATGTCAACACTCACGGTAATGTCAACACTCACATTAATGTCAACACTCACGGTAATGTCAACACTCACATTAATGTCAACACTCACGGTAATGTCAACACTCACGGTAATGTCAACACTCACGGAAATGTCAACACTCACGGTAATGTCAACACCCACGGTAATGTCAACACACGCGGTACTGTGAACACTCGGGGTAATGTCAACACCCGGGGTAATGTCAACACTCATGGTAATGTCAACACCCGGGGTAATGTCAACACCCGGGGTAATGTAAACACCTGCGGTAATGTCAACACGAACGGTAATGTCAACACCCGCGGAAATGTTAACACTCACGGTAATGTCAACACTCACACTAATGTCTACACTCACGGTAATGTCAACACCTGCGGTAATGTCAACACCCGGGGTAATGTCAACACTCACAGTAATGTCAACACCTGGGGTAATGTCAACACTCGGGGTAATGTCAACACCCGGGGGAAATGTCAACATCCACGGTTATGTCAACACTCACGGTGATGTTAACACCCACTGTATTGTCAACACTCACGGTAATGTTATCACTCACGGTAATGTGAACACTCACGGGAATGTTAACACTCACAGTAATGTCAACACTCACGGTAATGTCAACACCCGGGGTAATGTCAACACCCGCGGTATTGTCAACACTCACGGTAATGTTAACACATACGGTAATGTCAACATTCACGGTAATGTCAACACCCACGGTAATGTCAACACTGACGGTAATGTCAACACTCACGGTAATGTCAACACTCACGGTAATGTCAACACCCATGGTAATGTCAACACCAGGGGTAATGTCAACACTCACGGTAATGTCAACACTCACGGTAATGTCAACACTCACGGAAGTGTCAACTCTCACGGTAATGTCATCATTCACGGTAATTTCAACACTCACCGTAATGTCAACACTCACGGTAATGTCAACACACACAGTAATGTCTTCACTCACGGTAATGTCAACACCCGCGGTAATGTCAACACCCGGGGTAATGTCAACACTCACAGTAATGTCAACACCTGGGGTAATGTCAACACTCGGGGTAATGTCAACACCCGGGGTAATGTCAACATCCACAGTTATGTCAACACTCACGGTAATGTTAACACCCAATGTATTGTCAACACTCACGGTAATGTTATCACTCACGGTAATGTGAACACTCACGGGAATGTTAACACACAGTAATGTCAACACTCACGGTAATGTCAACACCCGGGGTAATGTCAACACCCGCGGTATTGTCAATACTCACGGTAATGTTAACACATACGGTAATGTCAACATTCACGGTAATGTCAACACCCACGGTAATGTCAACACTGACGGTAATGTCAACACTCACGGTAATGTCAACACTCACGGTAATGTCAACACCCACGGTAATGTCAACACCAGGGGTAATGTCAAAACTCACGGTAATGTCAACACTCACGGTAATGTCAACACTCACGGAAGTGTCAACTCTCACGGTAATGTCATCATTCACGGTAATTTCAACACTCACCGTAATGTCAACACTCACGGTAATGTCAACACGCGCGGTAATGTCAACACCCACGGTAATTTCAACACCGGGGGGTAATGTTAACTCCCGGGCTAATGTCAACACCCACGGTAATGTTAACACTCACGGTAATGTCAACACCCACAGTAATGTCAACACCCGGGGTAATGTCAACACCAGAGGTAATGTCAACACCATAGGTAATGTCAACACTCACGGTAATGTCAACAGCCGGGGTAATGTCAACACCCGCGGTATTGTCAATACTCACGGTAATGTTAACACATACGGTAATGTCAACACTCACGGTAATGTCAACACCCACGGTAATGTCAACACTGACGGTAATATCAACACTCACGGTAATGTCAACACTCACGGTAATGTCAACACACACGGTAATGTCACCTCCAGGGGTAATGTCAACACTCACGGTAATGTCAACACTCACGGTAATGTCAACACTCACGGAAGTGTCAACTCTCACGGTAATGTCATCATTCACGGTAATTTCAACACTCACTGTAATGTCAACACTCACGGTAATGTCAACACGCGCGGTAATGTCAACACCCACGGTAATTTCAACACCTGGGGGTAATGTTAACACCCGGGGTAATGTCGACACTCACGGTAAGGTCAACACTCACATTAATGTCAACACTCAAAGTAATATCAACACTCACGGTAATGTCAACACCCGCGGTAATGTCAACACCAGCGGTAATGTCAACACCCGCGGTAATGTCAACACTCACAGTAATGTCTACACTCACGGTAATGTCAACTCTTGCGGTAATGTCAACATTAACGGTAATGTCAACACTCACCGTAATGTCAACACTCACGGTAATGTCAACACCCGCGGTAATGTCAACACCCATTGTAATGTCAACACCCACGGTAATGTCAACACCAGAGGCACTGTCAACACCCGGGGTAATGTCAACACCCGGGGTAATGTCAACATCCACGGCAATGTTAACACTCACGGTAATGTCAACACCATCAGTAGTGTCAACACCCGGAGTAATGTCAACACTCCCAGTAATGTCAACACCCGCGGTAATGTTAACACTCACAGTAATATCAACACTCACGGTAATGTCAACACTCAGGGTAATGTCAACACTCACGGTAATGTTAACACTCACGGTAATGTCAACACTCACAATAATGTCAACACCCACGGTAATGTCAACACTAGATGTAATGTCAACACTCACGGTAATGTCAATACTCACGGTAATGTCAACACCATAGGTTATGTCAACACTCACGGTAATGTCAACACCCACGGTAATGTCAAAACCCAGGGTAATGTCAACACCCAGAGTACTGTCAACACCCAGGGTAATGTCAACATTTCCGGTAATGTCAACACTCACATTAATGTCAACACTCACGGTAATGTCAACACTCACGATAATGTTAACATTCACGGTAATGTTAACACTCACGGTAATGTTAACACTCACAGTATGTCAACACTCACGGTAATGTCAACACTCACGGTAATCTTAACACTCAAGGTAATGTCAACACTCACCGTAATGTCAACTCCCACGGAAATGTCAACACCAGAGGTAATGCCAACACACACGGTAATGTCAACACCCGCGGTAATGTCAACACCAGCGGTAATGTCAACACACACGGTAATGTCAACACCCGCGGAAATGTCAACACTCACGGTAATGTCAACACTCACATTAATGTCAACACTCACGGTAATGTCAACACTCACATTAATGTCAACACTCACGGTAATGTCAACACTCACGGTAATGTCAACACTCACGGAAATGTCAACACTCACGGTAATGTCAACACTCACGGTAATGTCAATACACGCGGTACTGTGAACACTCGGGGTAATGCCAACACCCGGGGTAATGTCAACACTCATGGTAATGTCAACACCCGGGGTAATGTCAACACCCGGGGTAATGTAAACACCTGCGGTAATGTCAACACGAACGGTAATGTCAACACCCGCGGAAATGTTAACACTCACGGTAATGTCAACACTCACAGTAATGTCTACACTCACGGTAATGTCAACACCCGCGGTAATGTCAACACCCGGGGTAATGTCAACACTCACAGTAATGTCAACACCTGGGGTAATGTCAACACTCGGGGTAATGTCAACACCCGGGGGAAATGTCAACATCCACGGTTATGTCAACACTCACGGTGATGTTAACACCCACTGTATTGTCAACACTCACGGTAATGTTATCACTCACGGTAATGTGAACACTCACGGGAATGTTAACACTCACAGTAATGTCAACACTCACGGTAATGTCAACACCCGGGGTAATGTCAACACCCGCGGTATTGTCAATACTCACGGTAATGTTAACACATACGGTAATGTCAACATTCACGGTAATGTCAACACCCACGGTAATGTCAACACTGACGGTAATGTCAACACTCACGGTAATGTCAACACTCACGGTAATGTCAACACCCACGGTAATGTCAACACCAGGGGTAATGTCAACACTCACGGTAATGTCAACACTCACGGTAATGTCAACACTCACGGAAGTGTCAACTCTCACGGTAATGTCATCATTCACGGTAATTTCAACACTCACCGTAATGTCAACACTCACGGTAATGTCAATACGCGCGGTAATGTCAACACCCACGGTAATTTCAACACCGGGGGGTAATGTTAACTCCCGGGGTAATGTCAACACCCACGGTAATGTCAACACTCAAGGTAATGTTAACACTCACGGTAATGTCAACACTCACCGTAATGTCAACTCCCACGGAAATGTCAACACCAGAGGTAATGCCAACACACACGGTAATGTAAACACCCGCGGTAATGTCAACACCAGCGGTAATGTCAACACACAAGGTAATGTCAACACCCGCGGAAATGTCAACACTCACGGTAATGTCAACACTCACATTAATGTCAACACTCACGGTAATGTCAACACTCACATTAATGTCAACACTCACGGTAATGTCAACACTCACGGTAATGTCAACACTCACGGAAATGTCAACACTCACGGTAATGTCAACACTCATGGTAATGTCAACACACGCGGTACTGTGAACACTCGGGGTAATGTCAACACCCGGGGTAATGTCAACACTCATGGTAATGTCAACACCCGGGGTAATGTAAACACCTGCGGTAATGTCAACACGAACGGTAATGTCAACACCCGCGGAAATGTTAACACTCACGGTAATGTCAACACTCACAGTAATGTCTACACTCACGGTAATGTCAACACCCGCGGTAATGTCAACACCCGGGGTAATGTCAACACTCACAGTAATGTCAACACCTGGGGTAATGTCAACACTCGGGTAATGTCAACACCCGGGGGTAATGTCAACATCCACGGTTATGTCAACACTCACGGTAATGTTAACACCCACTGTATTGTCAACACTCACGGTAATGTTATCACTCACGGTAATGTGAACACTCACGGGAATGTTAACACTCACAGTAATGTCAACACTCACGGTAACGTCAACACCCGGGGTAATGTCAACACCCGCGGTATTGTCAATACTCACGGTAATGTTAACACATACGGAAATGTCAACACTCACGGTAATGTCAACACTCACGGTAATGTCAACACACGCGGTACTGTGAACACTCGGGGTAATGTCAACACCCGGGGTAATGTCAACACTCATGGTAATGTCAACACCCGGGGTAATGTCAACACCCGGGGTAATGTAAACACCTGCGGTAATGTCAACACGAACGGTAATGTCAACACCCGCGGAAATGTTAACACTCACGGTAATGTCAACACTCACAGTAATGTCTACACTCACGGTAATGTCAACACCCGCGGTAATGTCAACACCCGGGGTAATGTCAACACTCACAGTCATGTCAACACCTGGGGTAATGTCAACACTCGGGGTAATGTCAACACCTGGGGGTAATGTCAACATCCACGGTTATGTCAACACTCACGGTAATGTTACACCCACTGTATTGTCAACACTCACGGTAATGTTATCACTCACGGTAATGTGAACACTCACGGGAATGTTAACACTCACAGTAATGTCAACACTCACGGTAATGTCAACACCCGGGGTAATGTCAACACCCGCGGTATTGTCAATACTCACGGTAATGTTAACACATACGGTAATGTCAACATTCACGGTAATGTCAACACCCACGGTAATGTCAACATCCGCGGTTATCTCAACACTCACGGTAATGTTAACACCCACGGAAATGTCAACACTCACGGTAATGTTATCATTCACGGTAATGTGAACACTCACGGGAATGTTAACACTCACAGTAATGTCAACACTCACGGTAATGTCAACACCCGGGGTAATGTCAACACCCACGGTAATGTCAACACTGACGGTAATGTCAACACTGACGGTAATGTCAACACCCATGGTAATGTCAACACTGACGGTAATGTCAACACTCACGGTAATGTCAACACCCACGGTAATGTCAACACTGACGGTAATGTCAACACTCACGGTAATGTCAACAGTCACGGTAATGTCAACACCCACGGTAAATGTCAACACCAGAGGTAATGTCAACAGTCAAGGTAATGTCAACACTCACGGTAATGTCACACTCACGGAAGTGTTAAACTCTCACGGTAATGTCATCATTCACGGTAATTTCAACACTCACCGTAATGTCAACACTCACGGTAATGTTAACACTTACGGTAATGTCAATACCCACAGTAATATCAACACCAGAGGTAAAGTCAACACCATAGGTAATGTCAACACTCACGGTAATGTCAACACCCGCAGTAATGTCAACACCCGGGGTAATGTCAACACCCAAAGTATTGTCAACACCCAGGATAATGTCGACACTCACAGTAAGGTCAACACTCATATTAATGTCAACTCTCACGGTAATGTCAAAACCCACGGTAATGTCAACACCAGAGGTAATGTCAACACTCACGGTAATGTCAACACCAGCGGTAATGTCAACACCCGCGGTAATGTCAACACTCACGGTAATGTTAACACCCAAGGTAATGTCAACACTTAAGGTAATGTCAACACCCACAGTATGTCAACACTCACGGTAATGTCAACACTCACGGTAATGTCAACACTCACGGTAATGTCAACACCCATGGCAATGTTAACACCAGCGGTAATATAAACACTCACGGAAATGTAAACACCCACGGTAATGTCAACACTCACGGTAATATCAACTCCCGCGGTAATGTTAAAACCCGCGGTAATGTCAACACCCTAGGTAATGTCAACACCCACGGTAATGTTAACACTCATGGTAATGTAAACACCCACAGTACTGTCAACACCCGGAGTAATGTCAACACTTACTGTAATGTCAACACCCGCGGTAATGTTAACACTCACGGTAATATCAACACTCACGGTAATGTCAACACTCACAGTAATGTCAACACTCACGGTAATGTTAACACTCACGGTAATGTTAACACTCACGGTAATGTCAACACTCACGGTAATGTTAAAACTCACGTGTAATGTCAACACCGACGGTAATGTCAACACCCACGGTAATGTCAACACTCACGGTAATGTCAACACCCACGGTAATGTCAACACTCACGGTAATGTCAACGCCATAGGTAATGTCAACACTCACGGTAATGTCAACACCCGCGGAAATGTCAAAATCCGGGGTAATGTCAACACCCAGAGTACTGTCAACACCCAGGGTAATGTCAATACTCACGGTAATGTCAACACCAGAGGTAATGTCAACACTCACGGTAATGTCAACAACCGCGGTAATGTTAACACCCGCGGTAATGTCAACACTCACGGTAATATCAACACTCACGGTAATGTCAACACTCACGAAATGTCAACTCTCGCGGTAATGTTATCATTCACGGCAATGTAAATACTCACGGTAATGTCAACACTCACGGTAATGTCAACTCCCGCGTAATGTTAACACCCGCGGTAATTTCAACACTCACGGTAATATCAACACTCACAGTAATGTCTACACTCACGGTAATGTCAACTCTCGCGGTAATGTCAACATTCACGGTAATGTCAACACTCACCGTAATGTCAACACTCACGGTAATGTCAACACCCGCGGTAATGTCAACACCCATTTTAATGTCAACACCCACGGTAATGTCAACACCAGAGGCACTGTCAACACCCGGGGTAATGTCAACACCCGGGGTAATGTCAACATCCACGGCAATGTTAACACTCACGGTAATGTCAACACCATCAGTAGTGTCAACACCCGGAGTAATGTCAACACTCACAGTAATGTCAAAATCCGCGGTAATGTTAACACTCACAGTAATATCAACACTCACGGTAATGTCAACACTCAGGGTAATGTCAACACTCACGGTAATGTTAACACTCACGGTAATGTCAACACTCACGGTAATGTCCAACACCCACGGTAATGTCAACACTAGATGTAATGTCAACACTCACGGTAATGTCAACACTCCACGGTAATGTCAACACCATAGGTTATGTCAAACACTCACGGTAATGTCAACACCCACGGTAATGTCAAAACCCAGGGTAATGTCAACACCCAGAGTACTGTCAACACCAGGGTAATGTCAACACTCACATTAATGTCAACACTCACGGTAATGTCAACACTCACAGGTAATGTTAACACTCACGGTAATGTTAACACTCACGGTAATGTTAACACTCACAGTATGTCAACATTCACGGTAATGTCAACACTCACGGTAATGTTAACACTCACGGTAATGTCAACACTCACGGTAATGTTAACACTCACGGTAATGTCAACACTCACCCGTAATGTCAACTCCCACGGAAATGTCAACACCAGAGGTAATGCCAACACACACGGTAATGTCAACACCCGCGGTAATGTCAACACCAGCGGTAATGTCACACACACGGTAATGTCAACACCCGCGGAAATGTCAACACTCACGGTAATGTCAACACTCACATTAATGTCAACACTCACGGTAATGTCAACACTCACATTAATGTCAACACTCACGGTAATGTTAACACTCACGGTAATGTCAACACTCACGGAAATGTCAACACTCACGGTAATGTCAACACTCACGGTAATGTCAACACACGCGGTACTGTGAACACTCGGGGTAATGTCAACACCCGGGGTAATGTCAACACTCATGGTAATGTCAACACCCGGGGTAATGTCAACACCCGGGGTAATGTAAACTCCTGCAGGAATGTCAACACGAACGGTAATGTCAACACCCGCGGAAATGTTAACACTCACGGTAATGTCAACACACACAGTAATGTCTTCACTCACAGTAATGTCCACACCCGCGGTAATGTCAACACCCGGGGTAATGTCAACACTCACAGTAATGTCAACACCTGGGGTAATGTCAACACTCGGGGTAATGTCAACACCCGGGGTAATGTCAACATCCACGTTTATGTCAACACTCACGGTAATGTTAACACCCACTGTATTGTCAACACTCACGGTAATGTTATCACTCACGGTAATGTGAACACTCACGGGAATGTTAACACACAGTAATGTCAACACTCACGGTAATGTCAACACCCGGGGTAATGTCAACACCCGCGGTATTGTCAATACTCACGGTAATGTCAACACTCACGGTAATGTCAACACCCACGGTAATGTCAACACTGACGGTAATGTCAACACTCACGGTAATGTCAACACTCACGGTAATGTCAACACCCACGGTAATGTCAACACCAGGGGTAATGTCAAACTCACGGTAATGTCAACACTCACGGTAATGTCAACACTCACGGAAGTGTCAACTCTCACGGTAATGTCATCATTCACGGTAATTTCAACACTCACTGTAATGTCAACACTCACGGTAATGTCAACACGCGCGTAATGTCAACACCCACGGTAATTTCAACACCGGGGGGTAATGTTACTCCCGGGCTAATGTCAACACCCACGGTAATGTTAACACTCACGGTAATGTCAACACCCACAGTAATGTCAACACCAGAGGTAATGTCAACACCATAGGTAATGCCAACACTCAGGGTAATGTCAACACCCGCAGTAATGTCAACACCCGGGGTAATGTCAACACCAGAGGTAATGTCAACACCATAGGTAATGTCAACACTCACGGTAATGTCAACAGCCGGGTAATGTCAACACCTGCGGTATTGTCAATACTCACGGTAATGTTAACACATACGGTAATGTCAACACTCACGGTAATGTCAACACCCACGGTAATGTCAACACTGACGGTAATATCAACACTCACGGTAATGTCAACACTCACGGTAATGTCAACACACACGGTAATGTCAACACCAGGGGTAATGTCAACACTCACGGTAATGTCAACACTCACGGTAATGTCAACACTCACGGAAGTGTCAACTCTCACGGTAATGTCATCATTCACGGTAATTTCAACACTCACTGTAATGTCAACACTCACGGTAATGTCAACACGCGCGGTAGTGTCAACACCCACGGTAATTTCAACACCTGGGGGTAATGTTAACACCCGGGGTAATGTCGACACTCACGGTAAGGTCAACACTCACATTAATGTCAACACTCAAGTAATATCAACACTCACGGTAATGTCAACACCCGCGGTAATGTCAACACCAGCGGTAATGTCAACACCCGCGGTAATGTCAACACTCACAGTAATGTCTACACTCCCGGTAATGTCAACTCTCGCGGTAATGTCAACATTCACGGTAATGTCAACACTCACCGTAATGTCAACACTCACGGTAATGTTAACACCCACTGTATTGTCAACACTCACGGTAATGTTATCACTCACGGTAATGTGAACACTCACGGGAATGTTAACACACAGTAATGTCAACACTCACGGTAATGTCAACACCTGGGGTAATGTCAACACCCGCGGTATTGTCAATACTCACGGTAATGTTAACACATACGGTAATGTCAACATTCACGGTAATGTCAACACCCACGGTAATGTCAACACTGACGGTAATGTCAACACTCACGGTAATGTCAACACTCACGGTAATGTCAACACCCACGGTAATGTCAACACCAGGGGTAATGTCAAAACTCACGGTAATGTCAACACTACGGTAATGTCAACACTCACGGAAGTGTCAACTCTCACGGTAATGTCATCATTCACGGTAATTTCAACACTCACCGTAATGTCAACACTCACGGTAATGTCAACACGCGCGGTAATGTCAACACCCACGGTAATTTCAAACACCGGGGGGTAATGTTAACTCCCGGGCTAATGTCAACACCCACGGTAATGTTAACACTCACGGTAATGTCAACACCCACAGTAATGTCAACACCAGAGGTAATGTCAACACCATAGGTAATGCCAACATCAGGGTAATGTCAACACCCGCAGTAATGTCAACACCGGGGTAATGTCAACACCAGAGGTAATGTCAACACCATAGGTAATGTCAACACTCACGGTAATGTCAACAGCCGGGGTAATGTCAACACCTGCGGTATTGTCAATACTCACGGTAATGTTAACACATACGGTAATGTCAACACTCACGGTAATGTCAACACCCACGGTAATGTCAACATGACGGTAATATCAACACTCACGGTAATGTCAACACTCACGGTAATGTCAACACACACGGTAATGTCAACACCAGGGGTAATGTCAACACTCACGGTAATGTCAACACTCACGGTAATGTCAACACTCACGGAAGTGTCAACTCTCACGGTAATGTCATTATTCACGGTAATTTCAACACTCACTGTAATGTCAACACTCACGGTAATGTCAACACGCGCGGTAATGTCAACACCCACGGTAATTTCAACACCTGGGGGTAATGTTAACACCCGGGGTAATGTCGACACTCACGGTAAGGTCAACACTCACATTAATGTCAACACTCAAAGTAATATCAACACTCACGGTAATGTCAACACCCGCGGTAATGTCAACACCAGCGGTAATGTCAACACCCGCGGTAATGTCAACACTCACAGTAATGTCTACACTCACGGTAATGTCAACTCTCGCGGTAATGTCAACATTCACGGTAATGTCAACACTCACCGTAATGTCAACACTCACGGTAATGTCAACACCCGCGGTAATGTCAACACCCATTGTAATGTCACACCCACGGTAATGTCAACACCAGAGGCACTGTCAACACCCGAGGTAATGTCAACACCCGGGGTAATGTCAACATCCACGGCAATGTAACACTCACGGTAATGTCAACACCATCAGTAGTGTCAACACCCGGAGTAATGTCAACACTCACAGTAATGTCAACACCCGCGGTAATGTTAACACTCACAGTAATATCAACACTCACGGTAATGTCAACACTCAGGGTAATGTCAACACTCACGGTAATGTTAACACTCACGGTAATGTCAACACTCACAATAATGTCAATACCCACGGTAATGTCAACACTAGATGTAATGTCAACACTCACGGTAATGTCAACACTCCGGTAATGTCAACACCATAGGTTATGTCAACACTCACGGTAATGTCAAACACCCACGGTAATGTCAAAACCCAGGTAATGTCAACACCCAGAGTACTGTCAACACCCAGGGTAATGTCAACATTTCCGGTAATGTCAACACTCACATTAATGTCAACACTCACGGTAATGTCAACACTCACGATAATGTTAACATTCACGGTAATGTTAACACTCACGGTAATGTTAACACTCACAGTATGTCAACACTCACGGTAATGTCAACACTCACGGTAATCTTAACACTCACGGTAATGTCAACACTCACCGTAATGTCAACTCCCATGGAAATGTCAACACCAGAGGTAATGCCAACACACACGGTAATGTCAACACCCGGTAATGTCAACACCCGCGGAAATGTCAACACTCACGGTAATGTCAACACTCACATTAATGTCAACACTCACGGTAAAGTCAACACTCACATTAATGTCAACACTCACGGTAATGTCAACACTCACGGTAATGTCAACACTCACGGAAATGTCAACACTCACGGTAATGTCAACACCCACGGTAATGTCAACACCAGGGTAATGTCAAAACTCACGGTAATGTCAACACTCACGGTAATGTCAACACTCACGGAAGTGTCAACTCTCACGGTAATGTCATCATTCACGGTAATTTCAACACTCACCGTAATGTCAACACTCACGGTAATGTCAACACGCGCGGTAATGTCAACACCCACGGTAATTTCAACACCGGGGGGTAATGTTAACTCCCGGGCTAATGTCAACACCCACGGTAATGTTAACACTCACGGTAATGTCAACACCCACAGTAATGTCAACACCAGAGGTAATGTCAACACCATAGGTAATGCCAACACTCAGGGTAATGTCAACACCCGCAGTAATGTCAACACCCGGGGTAATGTCAACACCAGAGGTAATGTCAACACCATAGGTAATGTCAACACTCACGGTAATGTCAACAGCCGGGGTAATGTCAACACCTGCGGTATTGTCAATACTCACGGTAATGTTAACACATACGGTAATGTCAACACTCACGGTAATGTCAACACCCACGGTAATGTCAACACTGACGGTAATATCAACACTCACGGTAATGTCAACACTCACGGTAATGTCAACACACACGGTAATGTCAACACCAGGGGTAATGTCAACACTCACGGTAATGTCAACACTCACGGTAATGTCAACACTCACGGTAATGTCAACACTCACGGAAGTGTCAACTCTCACGGTAATGTCATCATTCACGGTAATGTCAACACTCGGTAATGTCAACACCATAGGTTATGTCAACACTCACGGTAATGTCAACACCCACGGTAATGTCAAAACCCAGGGTAATGTCAACACCCAGAGTACTGTCAACACCCAGGGTAATGTCAACACTCACATTAATGTCAACACTCACGGTAATGTCAACACCCACGGTAATGTCAACACTAGATGTAATGTCAACACTCACGGTAATGTCAACACTCACGGTAATGTCAACACCATAGGTTATGTCAACACTCACGGTAATGTCAACACCCACGGTAATGTCAAAACCCAGGGTAATGTCAACACCCAGAGTACTGTCAACACCCAGGGTAATGTCAACACTCACATTAATGTCAACACTCACGGTAATGTCAACACTCACGGTAATGTTAACACTCACGGTAATGTTAACACTCACGGTAATGTTAACACTCACAGTATGTCAACATTCACGGTAATGTCAACACTCACGGTAATGTTAACACTCACGGTAATGTCAACACTCACGGTAATGTTAACACTCACGGTAATGTCAACACTCACCGTAATGTCAACTCCCACGGAAATGTCAACACCAGAGGTAATGCCAACACACACGGTAATGTCAACACCCGCGGTAATGTCAACCCAGCGGTAATGTCAACACACGGTAATGTCAACACCCGCGGAAATGTCAACACTCACGGTAATGTCAACACTCACATTAATGTCAACACTCACGGTAATGTCAACACTCACATTAATGTCAACACTCACGGTAATGTTAACACTCACGGTAATGTCAACACTCACGGAAATGTCAACACTCACGGTAATGTCAACACTCACGGTAATGTCAACACACGCGGTACTGTGAACACTCGGGGTAATGTCAACACCCGGGGTAATGTCAACACTCATGGTAATGTCAACACCCGGGGTAATGTCAACACCCGGGGTAATGTAAACTCCTGCAGGAATGTCAACACGAACGGTAATGTCAACACCCGCGGAAATGTTAACACTCACGGTAATGTCAACACACACAGTAATGTCTTCACTCACAGTAATGTCAACACCCGCGGTAATGTCAACACCCGGGTAATGTCAACACTCACAGTAATGTCAACACCTGGGGTAATGTCAACACTCGGGGTAATGTCAACACCGGGGGTAATGTCAACATCCACGTTTATGTCAACACTCACGGTAATGTTAACACCCACGTATTGTCAACACTCACGGTAATGTTATCACTCACGGTAATGTGAACACTCACGGGAATGTTAACACAGTAATGTCAACACTCACGGTAATGTCAACACCCGGGTAATGTCAACACCCGCGGTATTGTCAATACTCACGGTAATGTCAACACTCACGGTAATGTCAACACCCACGGTAATGTCAACACTGACGGTAATGTCAACACTCACGGTAATGTCAACACTCACGGTAATGTCAACACCCACGGTAATGTCAACACCAGGGGTAATGTCAAAACTCACGGTAATGTCAACACTCACGGTAATGTCAACACTCACGGAAGTGTCAACTCTCACGGTAATGTCATCATTCACGGTAATTTCAACACTCACTGTAATGTCAACACTCACGGTAATGTCAACACGCGCGGTAATGTCAACACCCACGGTAATTTCAACACCGGGGGGTAATGTTAACTCCGGGCTAATGTCAACACCCACGGTAATGTTAACACTCACGGTAATGTCAACACCCACAGTAATGTCAACACCAGAGGTAATGTCAACACCATAGGTAATGCCAACACTCAGGGTAATGTCAACACCCGCAGTAATGTCAACACCCGGGGTAATGTCAACACCAGAGGTAATGTCAACACCATAGGTAATGTCAACACTCACGGTAATGTCAACAGCCGGGGTAATGTCAACACCTGCGGTATTGTCAATACTCACGGTAATGTTAACACATACGGTAATGTCAACACTCACGGTAATGTCAACACCCACGGTAATGTCAACACTGACGGTAATATCAACACTCACGGTAATGTCAACACTCACGGTAATGTCACACACACGGTAATGTCACACCAGGGGTAATGTCAACACTCACGGTAATGTCAACACTCACGGTAATGTCAACACTCACGGAAGTGTCAACTCTCACGGTAATGTCATCATTCACGGTAATTTCAACACTCACTGTAATGTCAACACTCACGGTAATGTCAACACGCGCGGTAATGTCAACACCCACGGTAATTTCAACACCGGGGGGTAATGTTAACTCCCGGGCTAATGTCAACACCCACGGTAATGTTAACACTCACGGTAATGTCAACACCCACAGTAATGTCAACACCAGAGGTAATGTCAACACCATAGGTAATGCCAACACTCAGGGTAATGTCAACACCCGCAGTAATGTCAACACCCGGGTAATGTCAACACCAGAGGTAATGTCACACCATAGGTAATGTCAACACTCACGGTAATGTCAACCCGGGGTAATGTCAACACCTGCGGTATTGTCAATACTCACGGTAATGTTAAACACATACGGTAATGTCAACACTCACGGTAATGTCAACACCCACGGTAATGTCAACACTGACGGTAATATCAACACTCACGTAATGTCAACACTCACGTAATGTCAACACACACGGTAATGTCAACACAGGGGTAATGTCAACACTCACGGTAATGTCAACACTCACGGTAATGTCAACACTCACGGAAGTGCAACTCTCACGGTAATGTCATTATTCACGGTAATTTCAACACTCACTGTAATGTCAACACTCACGGTAATGTCAACACCGCGCGTAATGTCAACACCCACGGTAATTTCAACACCTGGGGGTAATGTTAACACCCGGGGTAATGTCGACACTCACGGTAATCAACACTCACATTAATGTCAACACTCAAAGTAATATCAACACTCACGGTAATGTCAACACCCGCGGTAATGTCAACACCAGCGGTAATGTCAACACCCGCGGTAATGTCAACACTCACAGTAATGTCTACACTCCCGGTAATGTCAACTCTCGCGGTAATGTCAACATTCACGGTAATGTCAACACTCACCGTAATGTCAACACTCACGGTAATGTTAACACCCACTGTATTGTCAACACTCACGGTAATGTTATCACTCACGGTAATGTGAACACTCACGGGAATGTTAACACACAGTAATGTCAACACTCACGGTAATGTCACACCTGGGGTAATGTCAACACCCGCGGTATTGTCAATACTCACGGTAATGTTTAACACATACGGTAATGTCAACATTCACGGTAATGTCAACCCCACGGTAATGTCAACACTGACGGTAATGTCAACACTCACGGTAATGTCAACACTCACGGTAATGTCAACACCCACGGTAATGTCAACACCAGGGGTAATGTCAAAACTCACGGTAATGTCAACACTCACGGTAATGTCAACACTCACGGAAGTGTCAACTCTCACGGTAATGTCATCATTCACGGTAATTTCAACACTCACCGTAATGTCAACACTCACGGTAATGTCAACACGCGCGGTAATGTCAACACCCACGTAATTTCAACACCGGGGGGTAATGTTAACTCCCGGGCTAATGTCAACACCCACGGTAATGTTAACACTCACGTAATGTCAACACCCACAGTAATGTCAACACCAAGGTAATGTCACACCATAGGTAATGCCAACACTCAGGGTGTAATGTCAACACCCGCAGTAATGTCAACACCCGGGGTAATGTCAACACCAGAGGTAATGTCAACACCATAGGTAATGTCAACACTCACGGTAATGTCAACAGCCGGGGTAATGTCAACACCTGCGGTATTGTCAATACTCACGGTAATGTTAACACATACGGTAATGTCAACACTCACGTAATGTCAACACCCACGGTAATGTCAACACTGACGGTAATATCAACACTCACGGTAATGTTAACACTCACGGTAATGTCAACACTCACGGTAATGTTAACACTCACGGTAATGTCAACACTCACCGTAATGTCAACTCCCACGAAATGTCAACACGAGGTAATGCCAACACACGGTAATGTCAACACCCGCGGTAATGTCAACACCAGCGGTAATGTCAACACACACGGTAATGTCAACACCCGCGGAAATGTCAACACTCACGGTAATGTCACACTCACATTAATGTCAACACTCACGGTAATGTCAACACTCACATTAATGTCAACACTCACGGTAATGTTAACACTCACGGTAATGTCAACACTCACGGAAATGTCAACACTCACGGTAATGTCAACACTCACGGTAATGTCAACACACGCGGTACTGTGAACACTCGGGGTAATGTCAACACCCGGGGTAATGTCAACACTCATGGTAATGTCAACACCCGGGTAATGTCAACACCGGGGTAATGTAAACTCCTGCAGGAATGTCAACACGAACGGTAATGTCAACACCCGCGGAATGTTAACACTCACGGTAATGTCAACACACACAGTAATGTCTTCACTCACAGTAATGTCAACACCCGCGGTAATTCAACACCCGGGTATGTCAACACTCACAGTAATGTCAACACCTGGGGTAATGTCAACACTCGGGGTAATGTCAACACCCGGGGAATGTCAACATCCACGTTTATGTCAACACTCACGGTAATGTTAACACCCACTGTATTGTCAACACTCACGGTAATGTTATCACTCACGGTAATGTGAACACTCACGGGAATGTTAACACACAGTAATGTCAACACTCCGGTAATGTCAACACCCGGGGTAATGTCAACACCCCGGTATTGTCAATACTCACGGTAATGTCAACACTCACGGTAATGTCAACACCCACGGTAATGTCAACACTGACGGTAATGTCAACACTCACGGTAATGTCAACACTCACGGTAATGTCAACACCCACGGTAATGTCAACACCAGGGGTAATGTCAAAACTCACGGTAATGTCAACACTCACGGTAATGTCAACACTCACGGAAGTGTCAACTCTCACGGTAATGTCATCATTCACGGTAATTTCAACACTCACTGTAATGTCAACACTCACGGTAATGTCAACACGCGCGGTAATGTCAACACCCACGGTATTTCAACACCGGGGGGTAATGTTAACTCCCGGGCTATGTCAACACCCACGGTAATGTTAACACTCACGGTAATGTCAACACCCACAGTAATGTCAACACCAGAGGTAATGTCAACACCATAGGTAATGCCAACACTCAGGTAATGTCAACACCCGCAGTAATGTCAACACCCGGGTAATGTCAACACCAGAGGTAATGTCAACACCATAGGTAATGTCAACACTCACGGTAATGTCAACAGCCGGGGTAATGTCAACACCTGCGGTATTGTCAATACTCACGGTAATGTTAACACATACGGTAATGTCAACACTCACGTAATGTCAACACCCACGGTAATGTCAACACTGACGGTAATATCAACACTCACGGTAATGTCAACACTCACGGTAATGTCAACACACACGGTAATGTCAACACCAGGGTAATGTCAACACTCACGGTAATGTCACACTCACGGTAATGTCAACACTCACGGAAGTGTCAACTCTCACGGTAATGTCATCATTCACGGTAATTTCAACACTCACTGTAATGGTCAACACTCACGGTAATGTCAACACGCGCGTAATGTCAACACCCACGGTATTTCACACCGGGGGGTAATGTTAACTCCCGGGCTATGTCAACACCCACGGTAATGTTAACACTCACGGTAATGTCAACACCCAGTAATGTCAACACCAGAGGTAATGTCAACACCATAGGTAATGCCAACACTCAGGGTAATGTCAACACCCGCAGTAATGTCAACACCCGGGTAATGTCAACACCAGAGGTAATGTCAACACCATAGGTAATGTCAACACTCACGGTAATGTCAACAGCCGGGGTAATGTCAACACCTGCGGTATTGTCAATACTCACGGTAATGTTAACACATACGGTAATGTCAACACTCACGGTAATGTCAACACCCACGGTAATGTCAACACTGACGGTAATATCAACACTCACGGTAATGTCACACTCACGGTAATGTCAACACACACGGTATGTCAACACCAGGGGTAATGTCAACACTCACGGTAATGTCAACACTCACGGTAATGTCAACACTCACGGAAGTGTCAACTCTCACGGTAATGTCATTATTCACGGTAATTTCAACACTCACTGTAATGTCAACCTCACGGTATGTCAACCGCGCGGTAATGTCAACACCCACGGTAATTTCAACACCTGGGGGTAATGTTAACACCCGGGGTAATGTCGACACTCACGGTAAGGTCAACTCACATTAATGTCAACACTCAAAGTAATATCAACACTCACGGTATGTCAACACCCGCGGTAATGTCAACACCAGCGGTATGTCAACACCCGCGGTAATGTCAACACTCACAGTAATGTCTACACTCCCGGTAATCAACTCTCGCGGTAATGTCAACATTCACGGTAATGTCACACTCACCGTAATGTCAACACTCACGGTAATGTTAACACCCACTGTATTGTCAACACTCACGGTAATGTTATCACTCACGGTAATGTGAACACTCACGGGAATGTTAACACACAGTAATGTCAACACTCACGGTAATGTCAACACCTGGGGTAATGTCACACCCGCGGTATTGTCAATACTCACGGTAATGTTAACACATACGGTAATGTCAACATTCACGGTAATGTCAACACCCACGGTATGTCAACACTGACGGTAATGTCAACACTCACGGTAATGTCAACACTCACGGTAATGTCAACACCCACGGTAATGTCAACACCAGGGGTAATGTCAAAACTCACGGTAATGTCAACACTCACGGTAATGTCAACACTCACGGAAGTGTCAACTCTCACGGTAATGTCATCATTCACGGTAATTCAACACTCACCGTAATGTCAACACTCACGTAATGTCAACACGCGCGGTAATGTCAACACCCACGGTAATTTCAACACCGGGGGGTAATGTTAACTCCCGGGCTAATGTCAACACCCACGGTAATGTTAACACTCACGGTAATGTCAACACCCACAGTAATGTCACACCAGAGGTAATGTCAACACCATAGGTAATGCCAACACTCAGGGTAATGTCAACACCCGCAGTAATGTCACACCCGGGGTAATGTCAACACCAGAGGTAATGTCAACACCATAGGTAATGTCAACACTCACGGTAATGTCAACAGCCGGGGTAATGTCAACACCTGCGGTATTGTCAATACTCACGGTAATGTTAACACATACGGTAATGTCAACACTCACGGTAATGTCAACACCCACGGTAATGTCAACACTGACGGTAATATCAACACTCACGGTAATGTCACACTCACGGTAATGTCAACACACACGGTAATGTCAACACCAGGGGTAATGTCAACACTCACGGTAATGTCACACTCACGGTAATGTCAACACTCACGGAAGTGTCAACTCTCACGGTAATGTCATTATTCACGGTAATTTCAACACTCACTGTAATGTCAACACTCACGGTAATGTCAACACGCGCGGTAATGTCAACACCACGGTAATTTCAACACCTGGGGGTAATGTTAACACCCGGGGTAATGTCGACACTCACGGTAAGGCAACACTCACATTAATGTCACACTCAAAAAGTAATATCAACACTCACGGTAATGTCAACACCCGCGGTAATGTCAACACCAGCGGTAATGTCAACACCCGCGGTAATGTCAACACTCACAGTAATGTCTACACTCACGGTAATGTCAACTCTCGCGTAATGTCAACATTCACGGTAATGTCAACACTCACCGTAATGTCAACACTCACGGTAATGTCAACACCCGCGGTAATGTCAACACCCATTGTAATGTCAACACCCACGGTAATGTCAACACCAGAGGCACTGTCAACACCCGAGGTAATGTCAACACCCGGGGTAATGTCAACATCCACGGCAATGTTAACACTCACGGTAATGTCAACACCATCAGTAGTGTCAACACCCGGAGTAATGTCAACACTCACAGTAATGTCAACACCCGCGGTAATGTTAACACTCACAGTAATATCAACACTCCGGTAATGTCAACACTCAGTAATGTCAACACTCACGGTAATGTTAACACTCACGGTAATGTCAACACTCACAATAATGTCAATACCCACGGTAATGTCAACACTAGATGTAATGTCAACACTCACGGTAATGTCAACACTCCGGTAATGTCAACACCATAGGTTATGTCAACACTCACGGTAATGTCAACACCCACGGTAATGTCAAAACCCAGGGTAATGTCAACACCCAGAGTACTGTCAACACCCAGGGTAATGTCAACATTTCCGGTAATGTCAACACTCACATTAATGTCAACACTCACGGTAATGTCAACACTCACGATAATGTTAACATTCACGGTAATGTTAACACTCACGGTAATGTTAACATCACAGTATGTCAACACTCACGGTAATGTCAACACTCACGGTAATCTTAACACTCACGGTAATGTCCAACACTCACCGTAATGTCAACTCCCATGGAAATGTCAACACCAGAGGTAATGCCAACACACACGGTAATGTCAACACCCGCGGTAATGTCAACACCCGCGGAAATGTCAACACTCACGGTAATGTCAACACTCACATTAATGTCAACACTCACGGTAAAGTCAACACTCACATTAATGTCAACACTCACGGTAATGTCAACACTCACGGTAATGTCAACACTCACGGAAATGTCAACACTCACGGTAATGTCACACCCACGGTAATGTCAACACCAGGGGTAATGTCAAAACTCACGGTAATGTCAACACTCACGGTAATGTCAACACTCACGGAAGTGTCAACTCTCACGGTAATGTCATCATTCACGGTAATTTCAACACTCACCGTAATGTCAACACTCACGGTAATGTCACACGCGCGGTAATGTCAACACCCACGGTAATTTCAACACGGGGGGTAATGTTAACTCCCGGCTAATGTCAACACCCACGGTAATGTTAACACTCACGGTAATGTCAACACCCACAGTAATGTCAACACCAGAGGTAATGTCAACACCATAGGTAATGCCAACACTCAGGGTAATGTCAACACCCGCAGTAATGTCAACACCCGGGGTAATGTCAACACCAGAGGTAATGTCAACACCATAGGTAATGTCAACACTCACGGTAATGTCAACAGCCGGGGTAATGTCAACACCTGCGGTATTGTCAATACTCACGGTAATGTTAACACATACGGTAATGTCAACACTCACGGTAATGTCAACACCCACGGTAATGTCAACACTGACGGTAATATCAACACTCACGGTAATGTCAACACTCACGGTAATGTCAACACACACGGTATGTCACACCAGGGGTAATGTCAACACTCACGGTAATGTCAACACTCACGGTAATGTCAACACTCACGGAAGTGTCACTCTCACGGTAATGTCATCATTCACGGTAATGTCAACACTCCGGTAATGTCAACACCATAGGTTATGTCAACACTCACGGTAATGTCAACACCCACGGTAATGTCAAAACCCAGGGTAATGTCAACACCCAGAGTACTGTCAACACCCAGGGTAATGTCAACATTTCCGGTAATGTCAAACACTCACATTAATGTCAACACTCACGGTAATGTCAACACTCACGATAATGTTAACATTCACGGTAATGTTAACACTCACGGTAATGTTAACACTCACAGTATGTCAACACTCACGGTAATGTCAACACTCACGGTAATCTTAACACTCACGGTAATGTCAACACTCACCGTAATGTCAGCTCCCATGGAAATGTCAACACCAGAGGTAATGCCAACACACACGTAATGTCAACACCCGCGGTAATGTCAACACCAGTGGTAATGTCAACACACACGGTAATGTCAACACCCGCGGAAATGTCAACACTCACGGTAATGTCAACACTCACATTAATGTCAACACTCACGGTAATGTCAACACTCACATTAATGTCAACACTCACGGTAATGTCAACACTCACGGTAATGTCAACACTCACGGAAATGTCAACACTCACGGTAATGTCAACACTCACGGTAATGTCAACACACGCGGTACTGTGAACACTCGGGGTAATGTCAACACCCGGGGTAATGTCAACACTCATGGTAATGTCAACACCCAGGGTAATGTCAACACCCGGGGTAATGTAAACACCTGCGGTAATGTCAACACGAATTGTAATGTCAACACCCGCGGAAATGTTAACACTCACGGTAATGTCAACACTCACAGTAATGTCTACACTCACGGTAACGTCAACACCCGCGGTAATGTCAACACCCGGGGTAATGTCAACACTCACAGTAATGTCAACACCTGGGGTAATGTCAACACTCGGGGTAATGTCAACACCCGGGGGAAATGTCAACATCCACGGTTATGTCAACACTCACGGTAATGTTAACACCCTTTGTATTGTCAACACTCACGGTAATGTTATCACTCACGGTAATGTGAACACTCACGGGAATGTTAACACTCACAGTAATGTCAACACTCACGGTAATGTCAACACCCGGGGTAATGTCAACACCCGCGGTATTGTCAATACTCACGGTAATGTTAACACATACGGTAATGTCAACATTCACGGTAATGTCAACACCCACGGTAATGTCAACACTGACGGTAATGTCAACACTCACGGTAATGCCAACACTCACGGTAATGTCAACACCCACGGTAATGTCAACACCAGGGGTAATGTCAACACTCACGGTAATGTCAACACTCACGGTAATGTCAACACTCACGGAAGTGTCAACTCTCACGGTAATGTCATCTTTCACGGTAATTTCAACATTCACCGTAATGTCAACACTCACGGTAATGTCAATACGCGCGGTAATGTCAACACCCACGGTAATTTCAACACCGGGGGTAATGTTAACTCCCGGGGTAATGTCAACACCCACGGTAATGTCAACACTCAAGGTAATGTTAACACTCACGGTAATGTCAACACTCACCGTAATGTCAACTCCCACGGAAATGTCAACACCAGAGGTAATGCCAACACACACGGTAATGTAAACACCCGCGGTAATGTCAACACCAGCGGTAATGTCAACACACAAGGTAATGTCAACACCCGCGGAAATGTCAACACTCACGGTAATGTCAACACTCACATTAATGTCAACACTCACGGTAATGTCAACACTCACATTAATGTCAACACTCACGTAATGTCAACACTCACGGTAATGTCAACACTCACGGAAATGTCAACACTCACGGTAATGTCAACACTCACGGTAATGTCAACACACGCGGTACTGTGAACACTCGGGGTAATGTCAACACCCGGGGTAATGTCAACACTCATGGTAATGTCAACACCTGGGGTAATGTCAACACCCGGGTAATGTAAACAACTGCGGTAATGTCAACACGAACGGTAATGTCAACACCCGCGGAAATGTTAACACTCACGGTAATGTCAACACTCACAGTAATGTCTACACTCACGGTAATGTCAACACCCGCGGTAATGTCAACACCCGGGGTAATGTCAACACTCACAGTAATGTCAACACCTGGGGTAATGTCAACACTCGGGTAATGTCAACACCCGGGGGTAATGTCAACATCCACGGTTATGTCAACACTCACGGTAATGTTAACACCCACTGTATTGTCAACACTCACGGTAATGTTATCACTCACGGTAATGTGAACACTCACGGGAATGTTAACACTCACAGTAATGTCAACACTCACGGTAATGTCAACACCCGGGGTAATGTCAACACCCGCGGTATTGTCAATACTCACGGTAATGTTAACACATACGGTAATGTCAACATTCACGGTAATGTCAACACCCACGGTAATGTCAACACGGACGGTAATGTCAACACTCACGGTAATGTCAACACTCACGGTAATGTCAACACCCACGGTAATGTCAACACCAGGGGTAATGTCAACACTCACGGTAATGTCAACACCCGCGGTAATGTCAACACTCACGGTAATGTTAACACCCAAGGTAATGTCAACACGCTCGGTAATGTCAACACTTAAGGTAATGTCAACACCCACAGTAATGTCAACACTCACAGTAATGTCAACACTCACTGTAATGTTATCATTCACGGTAATGTCAACACTCACGGTAATGTCAACACTCACAGTAATGTCAACACCCATGGCAATGTTAACACCAGCGTAATATAAACACTCACGGAAATGTAAACAACCACGGTAATGTCAACACTCACGGTAATATCAACTCCCGCGGTAATGTCAACACCCTAGGTAATGTAAACACCCACAGTACTGTCAACACCCGGAGTAATGTCAACACTTACTGTAATGTCAACACCCCCGGTAATGTTAACACTCACGGTAATATCAACACTCACGGTAATGTCAACACTCACACTAATGTCAACACTCACGGTAATGTTAACACTCACGGTAATGTTAACACTCACGGTAATGTCAACACTCACGGTAATGTTAAAACTCACGGTAATGTCAACACCGACGGTAATGTCAACACCCACGGTAATGTCAACACTCACGGTAATGTCAACACCCACGGTAATGTCAACACCATAGGTAATGTCAACACTCACGGTAATGTCAACACCCGCGGTAATATCAAAATCCGGGGTAATGTCAACACCCAGAGTACTGTCAACACCAGGGTAATGTCAATACTCACGGTAATGTCAACACCAGAGGTAATGTCAACACTCACGGTAATGTCAACAACCGCGGTAATGTTAACACCCGCGGTAATGTCAACACTCACGGTAATATCAACACTCACGGTAATGTCAACACTCACGAAATGTCAACTCTCGCGGTAATGTTATCATTCACGGCAATGTAAATACTCACGGTAATGTCAACACTCACGGTAATGTCAACTCCCGCGGTAATGTTAACACCCGCGGTAATTTCAACACTCACGGTAATATCAACACTCACAGTAATGTCTACACTCACGGTAATGTCAACTCTCGCGGTAATGTCAACATTCACGGTAATGTCAACACTCACCGTAATGTCAACACTCACGGTAATGTCAACACCCGCGGTAATGTCAACACCCATTTTAATGTCAACACCCACGGTAATGTCAACACCAGAGGCACTGTCAACACCCGGGGTAATGTCAACACCCGGGGTAATGTCAACATCCACGGCAATGTTAACACTCACGGTAATGTCAACACCATCAGTAGTGTCAACACCCGGAGTAATGTCAACACTCACAGTAATGTCAACATCCGCGGTAATGTTAACACTCACAGTAATATCAACACTCACGGTAATGTCAACACTCAGGGTAATGTCAACACTCACGGTAATGTTAACACTCACGGTAATGTCAACACTCACGGTAATGTCAACACCCACGGTAATGTCAACACTAGATGTAATGTCAACACTCACGGTAATGTCAACACTCACGGTAATGTCAACACCATAGGTTATGTCAACACTCACGGTAATGTCAACACCCACGGTAATGTCAAAACCCAGGTAATGTCAACACCCAGAGTACTGTCAACACCCAGGGTAATGTCAACATTTCCGTAATGTCAACACTCACATTAATGTCAACACTCGCGGTAATGTGAACACTTACGGTAATGTGAACACTCACGGTAATGTTAACACTCACGGTAATGTTAACACTCACAGTATGTCAACACTCACGGTAATGTCAACACTCACGGTAATGTTAACACTCACGGTAATGTCAACACTCACCGTAATGTCAACTCCCACGGAAATGTCAACACCAGAGGTAATGCCAACACACACGGTAATGTCAACACCCGCGGTAATGTCAACACCAGCGGTAATGTCAACACACACGGTAATGTCAACACCCGCGGAAATGTCAACACTCACGGTAATGTCAACACTCACATTAATGTCAACACTCACGGTAATGTCAACACTCACATTAATGTCAACACTCACGGTAATGTCAACACTCACGGTAATGTCAACACTCACGGAAATGTCAACACTCACGGTAATGTCAACACTCACGGTAATGTCAACACACGCGGTACTGTGAACACGCGGGTAATGTCAACACCCGGGGTAATGTCAACACTCATGGTAATGTCAACACCCGGGGTAATGTCAACACCCGGGGTAATGTAAACACCTGCAGGAATGTCAACACGAACGGTAATGTCAACACCCGTGGAAATGTTAACACTCACGGTAATGTCTACACTCACGGTAATGTCAACACCCGCGGTAATGTCAACACCCGGGGTAATGTCAACACTCACAGTAATGTCAACACCTGGGGTAATGTCAACACTCGGGGTAATGTCAACACCCGGGGGTAATGTCAACATCCACGGTTATGTCAACACTCACGGTAATGTTAACACCCACTGTATTGTCAACACTCACGGTAATGTTATCACTCACGGTAATGTGAACACTCACGGGAATGTTAACACTCACAGTAATGTCAACACTCACGGTAATGTCAACACCCGGGGTAATGTCAACACCCGCGGTATTGTCAATACTCACGGTAATGTTAACACATACGGTAATGTCAACATTCACGGTAATGTCAACACCCATGGTAATGTCAACACTGACGGTAATGTCAACACTCACGGTAATGTCAACACTCACGGTAATGTCAACATCCACGGTAATGTCAACACCAGGGGTAATGTCAACACTCACGGTAATGTCAACACTCACGGTAATGTCAACACTCACGGAAGTGTCAACTCTCACGGTAATGTCATCATTCACGGTAATTTCAACACTCACCGTAATGTCAACACTCACGGTAATGTCAACACGTTCGGTAATGTCAACACCCACGGTAATTTCAACACCGGGGGTAATGTTAACTCCCGGGCTAATGTCAACACCCACGGTAATGTTAACACTCACGGTAATGTCAACACCCACAGTAATGTCAACACCAGAGGTAATGTCAACACCATAGGTAATGCCAACACTCAGGGTAATGTCAACACCCGCAGTAATGTCAACACCCGGGGTAATGTCAACACCAGAGGTAATGTCAACACCATAGGTAATGTCAACACTCACGGTAATGTCAACAGCCGGGGTAATGTCAACACCTGCGGTATTGTCAATACTCACGGTAATGTTAACACATACGGTAATGTCAACACTCACGGTAATGTCAACACCCACGGTAATGTCAACACCAGGGGTAATGTCAACACTCACGGTAATGTCAACACTCACGGTAATGTCAACACACACGGTAATGTCAACACCAGGGGTAATGTCAACACTCACGGTAATGTCAACACTCACGGTAATGTCAACACTCACGGAAGTGTCAACTCTCACGGTAATGTCATCATTCACGGTAATTTCAACACTCACTGTAATGTCAACACTCACGGTAATGTCAACACGCGCGGTAATGTCAACACCCACGGTAATTTCAACACCTGGGGGTAATGTTAACACCCGGGGTAATGTCGACACTCACGGTAAGGTCAACACTCACATTAATGTCAACACTCAAAGTAATATCAACACTCACGGAAATGTCAACACCCGCAGTAATGTCAACACCTGCGGTAATGTCAACACCCGCGGTAATGTCAACACTCACAGTAATGTCTACACTCACGGTAATGTCAACTCTCGCGGTAATGTCAACATTCACGGTAATGTCAACACTCACCGTAATGTCAACACTCACGGTAATGTCAACACCCGCGGTAATGTCAACACCCATTGTAATGTCAACACCCACGGTAATGTCAACACCAGAGGCACTGTCAACACCCGGGGTAATGTCAACACCCGGGGTAATGTCAACATCCACGGCAATGTTAACACTCACGGTAATGTCAACACCATCAGTAGTGTCAACACCCGGAGTAATGTCAACACTCACAGTAATGTCAACACCCGCGGTAATGTTAACACTCACAGTAATATCAACACTCACGGTAATGTCAACACTCAGGGTAATGTCAACACTCACGGTAATGTTAACACTCACGGTAATGTCAACACTCACAATAATGTCAACACCCACGGTAATGTCAACACTAGATGTAATGTCAACACTCACGGTAATGTCAACACTCACGGTAATGTCAACACCATAGGTTATGTCAACACTCACGGTAATGTCAACACCCACGGTAATGTCAAAACCCAGGGTAATGTCAACACCCAGAGTACTGTCAACACCCAGGGTAATGTCAACATTTCCGGTAATGTCAACACTCACATTAATGTCAACACTCACGGTAATGTCAACACTTACGGTAATGTGAACACTCACGGTAATGTTAACACTCACGGTAATGTTAACACTCACAGTATGTCAACACTCACGGTAATGTCAACACTCACGGTAATGTTAACACTCACGGTAATGTCAACACTCACCGTAATGTCAACTCCCACGGAAATGTCAACACCAGAGGTAATGCCAACACACACGGTAATGTCAACACCTGCGGTAATGTCAACACCAGCGGTAATGTCAACACACACGGTAATGTCAACACCCGCGGAAATGTCAACACTCACGGTAATGTCAACACTCACATTAATGTCAACACTCACGGTAATGTCAACACTCACATTAATGTCAACACTCACGGTAATGTCAACACTCACGGTAATGTCAACACTCACGGAAATGTCAACACTCACGGTAATGTCAACACTCACGGTAATGTCAACACACGCGGTACTGTGAACACTCGGGGTAATGTCAACACCCGGGGTAATGTCAACACTCGTGGTAATGTCAACACCCGGGGTAATGTCAACACCCGGGGTAATGTAAACACCTGCAGGAATGTCAACACGAACGGTAATGTCAACACCCGCGGAAATGTTAACACTCACGGTAATGTCTACACTCACGGTAATGTCAACACCCGCGGTAATGTCAACACCCGGGGTAATGTCAACACTCACAGTAATGTCAACACCTGGGGTAATGTCAACACTCGGGGTAATGTCAACACCCGGGGGTAATGTCAACATCCACGGTTATGTCAACACTCACGGTAATGTTAACACCCACTGTATTGTCAACACTCACGGTAATGTTATCACTCACGGTAATGTGAACACTCACGGGAATGTTAACACTCACAGTAATGTCAACACTCACGGTAATGTCAACACCCGGGGTAATGTCAACACCCGCGGTATTGTCAATACTCACGGTAATGTTAACACATACGGTAATGTCAACATTCACGGTAATGTCAACACCCATGGTAATGTCAACACTGACGGTAATGTCAACACTCACGGTAATGTCAACACTCACGGTAATGTCAACATCCACGGTAATGTCAACACCAGGGGTAATGTCAACACTCACGGTAATGTCAACACTCACGGTAATGTCAACACTCACGGAAGTGTCAACTCTCACGGTAATGTCATCATTCACGGTAATTTCAACACTCACCGTAATGTCAACACTCACGGTAATGTCAACACGTTCGGTAATGTCAACACCCACGGTAATTTCAACACCGGGGGTAATGTTAAATCCCGGCTAATGTCAACACCCACGGTAATGTTAACACTCACGGTATTGTCAACACCCACAGTAATGTCAACACCAGAGGTAATGTCAACACCATAGGTAATGCCAACACTCAGGGTAATGTCAACACCCGCAGTAATGTCAACACCCGCGGTAATGTCAACACTCACAGTAATGTCTACACTCACGGTAATGTCAACTCTCGCGGTAATGTCAACATTCACGGTAATGTCAACACTCACCGTAATGTCAACACTCACGTAATGTCAACACCCGCGGTAATGTCAACACCCATTGTAATGTCAACACCCACGGTAATGTCAACACCAGAGCACTGTCAACACCCGGGGTAATGTCAACACCCGGGGTAATGTCAACATCCACGGCAATGTTAACACTCACGGTAATGTCAACACCATCAGTAGTGTCAACACCCGGAGTAATGTCAACACTCACAGTAATGTCAACACCCGCGGTAATGTTAACACTCACAGTAATATCAACACTCACGGTAATGTCAACACTCAGGGTAATGTCAACACTCACGGTAATGTTAACACTCACGGTAATGTCAACACTCACAATAATGTCAACACCCACGGTAATGTCAACACTAGATGTAATGTCAACACTCACGGTAATGTCAACACTCACGGTAATGTCAACACCATAGGTTATGTCAACACTCACGGTAATGTCAACACCCACGGTAATGTCAAAACCCAGGGTAATGTCAACACCCAGAGTACTGTCAACACCGAGGGTAATGTCAACATTTCCGGTAATGTCAACACTCACATTAATGTCAACACTCACGGTAATGTCAACACTCACGATAATGTTAACATTCACGGTAATGTTAACACTCACGGTAATGTTAACACTCACAGTATGTCAACACTCACGGTAATGTCAACACTCACGGTAATCTTAACACTCACGGTAATGTCAACACTCACCGTAATGTCAACTCCCACGGAAATGTCAACACCAGAGGTAATGCCAACACACACGGTAATGTCAACACCCGCGGTAATGTCAACACCAGCGGTAATGTCAACACACACGGTAATGTCAACACCCGCGGAAATGTCAACACTCACGGTAATGTCAACACTCACATTAATGTCAACACTCACGGTAATGTCAACACTCACATTAATGTCAACACTCACGGTAATGTCAACACTCACGGTAATGTCAACACTCACGGAAATGTCAACACTCACGGTAATGTCAACACCCACGGTAATGTCAACACACGCGGTACTGTGAACACTCGGGGTAATGTCAACACCCGGGGTAATGTCAACACTCATGGTAATGTCAACACCCGGGGTAATGTCAACACCCGGGGTAATGTAAACACCTGCGGTAATGTCAACACGAACGGTAATGTCAACACCCGCGGAAATGTTAACACTCACGGTAATGTCAACACTCACACTAATGTCTACACTCACGGTAATGTCAACACCCGCGGTAATGTCAACACCCGGGGTAATGTCAACACTCACAGTAATGTCAACACCTGGGGTAATGTCAACACTCGGGGTAATGTCAACACCCGGGGGAAATGTCAACATCCACGGTTATGTCAACACTCACGGTGATGTTAACACCCACTGTATTGTCAACACTCACGGTAATGTTATCACTCACGGTAATGTGAACACTCACGGGAATGTTACACTCACAGTAATGTCAACACTCACGGTAATGTCAACACCCGGGGTAATGTCAACACCCGCGGTATTGTCAACACTCACGGTAATGTTAACACATACGGTAATGTCAACATTCACGGTAATGTCAACACCCACGGTAATGTCAACACTGACGGTAATGTCAACACTCACGGTAATGTCAACACTCACGGTAATGTCAACCCCATGGTAATGTCAACACCAGGGGTAATGTCAACACTCACGGTAATGTCAACACTCACGGTAATGTCAACACTCACGGAAGTGTCAACTCTCACGGTAATGTCATCATTCACGGTAATTTCAACACTCACCGTAATGTCAACACTCACGGTAATGTCAACACACACAGTAATGTCTTCACTCACGGTAATGTCAACACCCGCGGTAATGTCAACACCCGGGGTAATGTCAACACTCACAGTAATGTCAACACCTGGGGTAATGTCAACACTCGGGGTAATGTCAACACCCGGGGGTAATGTCAACATCCACGGTTATGTCAACACTCACGGTAATGTTAACACCCAATGTATTGTCAACACTCACGGTAATGTTATCACTCACGGTAATGTGAACACTCACGGGAATGTTAACACACAGTAATGTCAACACTCACGGTAATGTCAACACCCGGGGTAATGTCAACACCCGCGGTATTGTCAATACTCACGGTAATGTTAACACATACGGTAATGTCAACATTCACGGTAATGTCAACACCCACGGTAATGTCAACACTGACGGTAATGTCAACACTCACGGTAATGTCAACACTCACGGTAATGTCAACACCCACGGTAATGTCAACACCAGGGGTAATGTCAAAACTCACGGTAATGTCAACACTCACGGTAATGTCAACACTCACGGAAGTGTCAACTCTCACGGTAATGTCATCATTCACGGTAATTTCAACACTCACCGTAATGTCAACACTCACGGTAATGTCAACACGCCGCGGTAATGTCAACACCCACGGTAATTTCAACACCGGGGGGTAATGTTAACTCCCGGGCTAATGTCAACACCCACGGTAATGTTAACACTCACGGTAATGTCAACACCCACAGTAATGTCAACACCCGGGTAATGTCAACACCAGAGGTAATGTCAACACCATAGGGTAATGTCAACACTCACGGTAATGTCAACAGCCGGGGTAATGTCAACACCCGCGGTATTGTCATACTCACGGTAATGTTAACACATACGGTAATGTCAACACTCACGGTAATGTCAACACCCACGGTAATGTCAACACTGACGGTAATATCAACACTCACGGTAATGTCAACACTCACGGTAATGTCAACACACACGGTAATGTCACCTCAGGGGTAATGTCAACACTCACGGTAATGTCAACACTCACGGTAATGTCAACACTCACGGAAGTGTCAACTCTCACGGTAATGTCATCATTCACGGTAATTTCAACACTCACTGTAATGTCAACACTCACGGTAATGTCAACACGCGCGGTAATGTCAACACCCACGGTAATTTCAACACCTGGGGGGTAATGTTAACACCCGGGGTAATGTCGACACTCACGGTAAGGTCAACACTCACATTAATGTCAACACTCAAAGTAATATCAACACTCACGGTAATGTCAACACCCGCGGTAATGTCAACACCAGCGGTAATGTCAACACCCGCGGTAATGTCAACACTCACAGTAATGTCTACACTCACGGTAATGTCAACTCTTGCGGTAATGTCAACATTAACGGTAATGTCAACACTCACCGTAATGTCAACACTCACGGTAATGTCAACACCCGCGGTAATGTCAACACCCATTGTAATGTCAACACCCACGGTAATGTCAACACCAGAGGCACTGTCAACACCCGGGGTAATGTCAACACCCGGGGTAATGTCAACATCCACGGCAATGTTAACACTCACGGTAATGTCAACACCATCAGTAGTGTCAACACCCGGAGTAATGTCAACACTCCCAGTAATGTCAACACCCGCGGTAATGTTAACACTCACAGTAATATCAACACTCACGGTAATGTCAACACTCAGGGTAATGTCAACACTCACGGTAATGTAACACTCACGGTAATGTCAACACTCACAATAATGTCAACACCCACGGTAATGTCAACACTAGATGTAATGTCAACACTCACGGTAATGTCAATACTCACGGTAATGTCAACACCATAGGTTATGTCAACACTCACGGTAATGTCAACACCCACGGTAATGTCAAAAACCCAGGGTAATGTCAACACCCAGAGTACTGTCAACACCCAGGGTAATGTCAACATTTCCGGTAATGTCAACACTCACATTAATGTCAACACTCACGGTAATGTCAACACTCACGATAATGTTAACATTCACGGTAATGTTAACACTCACGGTAATGTTAACACTCACAGTATGTCAACACTCACGGTAATGTCAACACTCACGGTAATCTTAACACTCAAGGTAATGTCAACACTCACCGTAATGTCAACTCCCACGGAAATGTCAACACCAGAGGTAATGCCAACACACACGGTAATGTCAACACCCGCGGTAATGTCAACACCAGCGGTAATGTCAACACACACGGTAATGTCAACACCCGCGGAAATGTCAACACTCACGGTAATGTCAACAACTCACATTAATGTCAACACTCACGGTAATGTCAACACTCACATTAATGTCAACACTCACGGTAATGTCAACACTCACGGTAATGTCAACACTCACGGAAATGTCAACACTCACGGTAATGTCAACACTCACGGTAATGTCAATACACGCGGTACTGTGAACACTCGGGGTAATGCCAACACCCGGGGTAATGTCAACACTCATGGTAATGTCAACACCCGGGGTAATGTCAACACCCGGGGTAATGTAAACACCTGCGGTAATGTCAACACGAACGGTAATGTCAACACCCGCGGAAATGTTAACACTCACGGTAATGTCAACACTCACAGTAATGTCTACACTCACGGTAATGTCAACACCCGCGGGTAATGTCAACACCCGGGGTAATGTCAACACTCACAGTAATGTCAACACCTGGGTAATGTCAACACTCGGGGTAATGTCAACACCCGGGGGAAATGTCAACATCCACGGTTATGTCAACACTCACGGTGATGTTAACACCCACTGTATTGTCAACACTCACGGTAATGTTATCACTCACGGTAATGTGAACACTCACGGGAATGTTAACACTCACAGTAATGTCAACACTCACGGTAATGTCAACACCCGGGGTAATGTCAACACCCGCGGTATTGTCAATACTCACGGTAATGTTAACACATACGGTAATGTCAACATTCACGGTAATGTCAACACCCACGGTAATGTCAACACTGACGGTAATGTCAACACTCACGGTAATGTCAACACTCACGGTAATGTCAACACCCACGGTAATGTCAACACCAGGGGTAATGTCAACACTCACGGTAATGTCAACACTCACGGTAATGTCAACACTCACGGAAGTGTCAACTCTCACGGTAATGTCATCATTCACGGTAATTTCAACACTCACCGTAATGTCAACACTCACGGTAATGTCAATACGCGCGGTAATGTCAACACCCCACGGTAATTTCAACACCGGGGGGTAATGTTAACTCCCGGGTAATGTCAACACCCACGGTAATGTCAACACTCAAGGTAATGTTAACACTCACGGTAATGTCAACACCTCACCGTAATGTCAACTCCCACGGAAATGTCAACACCAGAGGTAATGCCAACACACACGGTAATGTAAACACCCGCGGTAATGTCAACACCAGCGGTAATGTCAACACACAAGGTAATGTCAACACCCGCGGAAATGTCAACACTCACGGTAATGTCAACACTCACATTAATGTCAACACTCACGGTAATGTCAACACTCACATTAATGTCAACACTCACGGTAATGTCAACACTCACGGTAATGTCAACACTCACGGAAATGTCAACACTCACGGTAATGTCAACACTCATGGTAATGTCAACACACGCGGTACTGTGAACACTCGGGGTAATGTCAACACCCGGGGTAATGTCAACACTCATGGTAATGTCAACACCCGGGGTAATGTAAACACCTGCGGTAATGTCAACACGAACGGTAATGTCAACACCCGCGGAAATGTTAACACTCACGGTAATGTCAACACTCACAGTAATGTCTACACTCACGGTAATGTCAACACCCGCGGTAATGTCAACACCCGGGGTAATGTCAACACTCACAGTAATGTCAACACCTGGGGTAATGTCAACACTCGGGGTAATGTCAACACCCGGGGGTAATGTCAACATCCACGGTTATGTCAACACTCACGGTAATGTTAACACCCACTGTATTGTCAACACTCACGGTAATGTTATCACTCACGGTAATGTGAACACTCACGGGAATGTTAACACTCACAGTAATGTCAACACTCACGGTAACGTCAACACCCGGGGTAATGTCAACACCCGCGGTATTGTCAATACTCACGGTAATGTTAACACATACGGAAATGTCAACACTCACGGTAATGTCAACACTCACGGTAATGTCAACACACGCGGTACTGTGAACACTCGGGGTAATGTCAACACCCGGGGTAATGTCAACACTCATGGTAATGTCAACACCCGGGGTAATGTCAACACCCGGGGTAATGTAAACACCTGCGGTAATGTCAACACGAACGGTAATGTCAACACCCGCGGAAATGTTAACACTCACGGTAATGTCAACACTCAGAGTAATGTCTACACTCACGGTAATGTCAACACCCGCGGTAATGTCAACACCCGGGGTAATGTCAACACTCACAGTAATGTCAACACCTGGGGTAATGTCAACACTCGGGGTAATGTCAACACCTGGGGGTAATGTCAACATCCACGGTTATGTCAACACTCACGGTAATGTTAACACCCCACTGTATTGTCAACACTCACGGTAATGTTATCACTCACGGTAATGTGAACACTCACGGAATGTTAACACTCACAGTAATGTCAACACTCACGGTAATGTCAACACCCGGGGTAATGTCAACACCCGCGGTATTGTCAATACTCACGGTAATGTTAACACATACGGTAATGTCAACATTCACGGTAATGTCAACACCCACGGTAATGTCAACATCCGCGGTTATCTCAACACTCACGGTAATGTTAACACCCACGGAAATGTCAACACTCACGGTAATGTTATCATTCACGGTAATGTGAACACTCACGGGAATGTTAACACTCACAGTAATGTCAACACTCACGGTAATGTCAACACCCGGGGTAATGTCAACACCCACGGTAATGTCAACACTGACGGTAATGTCAACACTGACGGTAATGTCAACACCCATGGTAATGTCAACACTGACGGTAATGTCAACACTCACGGTAATGTCAACACCCACGGTAATGTCAACACTGACGGTAATGTCAACACTCACGGTAATGTCAACAGTCACGGTAATGTCAACACCCACGGTAATGTCAACACCAGAGGTAATGTCAACAGTCAAGGTAATGTCAAACACTCACGGTAATGTCAACACTCACGGAAGTGTTAACTCTCACGGTAATGTCATCATTCACGGTAATTTCAACACTCACCGTAATGTCAACACTCACGGTAATGTTAACACTTACGGTAATGTCAATACCCACAGTAATATCAACACCAGAGGTAAAGTCAACACCATAGGTAATGTCAACACTCACGGTAATGTCAACACCCGCAGTAATGTCAACACCCGGGGTAATGTCAACACCCAAAGTATTGTCAACACCCAGGATAATGTCGACACTCACAGTAAGGTCAACACTCATATTAATGTCAACTCTCACGGTAATGTCAAAACCCACGGTAATGTCAACACCAGAGGTAATGTCAACACTCACGGTAATGTCAACACCAGCGGTAATGTCAACACCCGCGGTAATGTCAACACTCACGGTAATGTTAACACCCAAGGTAATGTCAACACTTAAGGTAATGTCAACACCCACAGTAATGTCAACACTCACGGTAATGTCAACACTCACGGTAATGTCAACACTCACGGTAATGTCAACACCCATGGCAATGTTAACACCAGCGGTAATATAAACACTCACGGAAATGTAAACACCCACGGTAATGTCAACACTCACGGTAATATCAACTCCCGCGGTAATGTTAAAACCCGCGGTAATGTCAACACCCTAGGTAATGTCAACACCCACGGTAATGTTAACACTCATGGTAATGTAAACACCCACAGTACTGTCAACACCCGGAGTAATGTCAACACTTACTGTAATGTCAACACCCGCGGTAATGTTAACACTCACGGTAATATCAACACTCACGGTAATGTCAACACTCACAGTAATGTCAACACTCACGGTAATGTTAACACTCACGGTAATGTTAACACTCACGGTAATGTCAACACTCACGGTAATGTTAAAACTCACGGTAATGTCAACACCGACGGTAATGTCAACACCCACGGTAATGTCAACACTCACGGTAATGTCAACACCCACGGTAATGTCAACACTCACGGTAATGTCAACGCCATAGGTAATGTCAACACTCACGGTAATGTCAACACCCGCGGAAATGTCAAAATCCGGGGTAATGTCAACACCCAGAGTACTGTCAACACCCAGGGTAATGTCAATACTCACGGTAATGTCAACACCAGAGGTAATGTCAACACTCACGGTAATGTCAACAACCGCGGTAATGTTAACACCCGCGGTAATGTCAACACTCACGGTAATATCAACACTCACGGTAATGTCAACACTCACGAAATGTCAACTCTCGCGGTAATGTTATCATTCACGGCAATGTAAATACTCACGGTAATGTCAACACTCACGGTAATGTCAACTCCCGCGGTAATGTTAACACCCGCGGTAATTTCAACACTCACGGTAATATCAACACTCACAGTAATGTCTACACTCACGGTAATGTCAACTCTCGCGGTAATGTCAACATTCACGGTAATGTCAACACTCACCGTAATGTCAACACTCACGGTAATGTCAACACCCGCGGTAATGTCAACACCCATTTTAATGTCAACACCCACGGTAATGTCAACACCAGAGGCACTGTCAACACCCGGGTAATGTCAACACCCGGGGTAATGTCAACATCCACGGCAATGTTAACACTCACGGTAATGTCAACACCATCAGTAGTGTCAACACCCGGAGTAATGTCAACACTCACAGTAATGTCAACATCCGCGGTAATGTTAACACTCACAGTAATATCAACACTCACGGTAATGTCAACACTCAGGGTAATGTCAACACTCACGGTAATGTTAACACTCACGGTAATGTCAACACTCACGGTAATGTCAACACCCACGGTAATGTCAACACTAGATGTAATGTCAACACTCACGGTAATGTCAACACTCACGGTAATGTCAACACCATAGGTTATGTCAACACTCACGGTAATGTCAACACCCACGGTAATGTCAAAACCCAGGGTAATGTCAACACCCAGAGTACTGTCAACACCCAGGGTAATGTCAACACTCACATTAATGTCAACACTCACGGTAATGTCAACACTCACGGTAATGTTAACACTCACGGTAATGTTAACACTCACGGTAATGTTAACACTCACAGTATGTCAACATTCACGGTAATGTCAACACTCACGGTAATGTTAACACTCACGGTAATGTCAACACTCACGGTAATGTTAACACTCACGGTAATGTCAACACTCACCGTAATGTCAACTCCCACGGAAATGTCAACACCAGAGGTAATGCCAACACACACGGTAATGTCAACACCCGCGGTAATGTCAACACCAGCGGTAATGTCAACACACACGGTAATGTCAACACCCGCGGAAATGTCAACACTCACGGTAATGTCAACACTCACATTAATGTCAACACTCACGGTAATGTCAACACTCACATTAATGTCAACACTCACGGTAATGTTAACACTCACGGTAATGTCAACACTCACGGAAATGTCAACACTCACGGTAATGTCAACACTCACGGTAATGTCAACACACGCGGTACTGTGAACACTCGGGGTAATGTCAACACCCGGGGTAATGTCAACACTCATGGTAATGTCAACACCCGGGGTAATGTCAACACCCGGGGTAATGTAAACTCCTGCAGGAATGTCAACACGAACGGTAATGTCAACACCCGCGGAAATGTTAACACTCACGGTAATGTCAACACACACAGTAATGTCTTCACTCACAGTAATGTCAACACCCGCGGTAATGTCAACACCCGGGGTAATGTCAACACTCACAGTAATGTCAACACCTGGGGTAATGTCAACACTCGGGGTAATGTCAACACCCGGGGGTAATGTCAACATCCACGTTTATGTCAACACTCACGGTAATGTTAACACCCACTGTATTGTCAACACTCACGGTAATGTTATCACTCACGGTAATGTGAACACTCACGGGAATGTTAACACACAGTAATGTCAACACTCACGGTAATGTCAACACCCGGGGTAATGTCAACACCCGCGGTATTGTCAATACTCACGGTAATGTCAACACTCACGGTAATGTCAACACCCACGGTAATGTCAACACTGACGGTAATGTCAACACTCACGGTAATGTCAACACTCACGGTAATGTCAACACCCACGGTAATGTCAACACCAGGGGTAATGTCAAAACTCACGGTAATGTCAACACTCACGGTAATGTCAACACTCACGGAAGTGTCAACTCTCACGGTAATGTCATCATTCACGGTAATTTCAACACTCACTGTAATGTCAACACTCACGGTAATGTCAACACGCGCGGTAATGTCAACACCCACGGTAATTTCAACACCGGGGGGTAATGTTAACTCCCGGGCTAATGTCAACACCCACGGTAATGTTAACACTCACGGTAATGTCAACACCCACAGTAATGTCAACACCAGAGGTAATGTCAACACCATAGGTAATGCCAACACTCAGGGTAATGTCAACACCCGCAGTAATGTCAACACCCGGGGTAATGTCAACACCAGAGGTAATGTCAACACCATAGGTAATGTCAACACTCACGGTAATGTCAACAGCCGGGGTAATGTCAACACCTGCGGTATTGTCAACACTCACAGTAATGTCTACACTCACGGTAATGTCAACTCTCGCGGTAATGTCAACATTCACGGTAATGTCAACACTCACCGTAATGTCAACACTCACGGTAATGTCAACACCCGCGGTAATGTCAACACCCATTGTAATGTCAACACCCACGGTAATGTCAACACCAGAGGCACTGTCAACACCCGGGGTAATGTCAACACCCGGGGTAATGTCAACATCCACGGCAATGTTAACACTCACGGTAATGTCAACACCATCAGTAGTGTCAACACCCGGAGTAATGTCAACACTCACAGTAATGTCAACACCCGCGGTAATGTTAACACTCACAGTAATATCAACACTCACGGTAATGTCAACACTCAGGGTAATGTCAACACTCACGGTAATGTTAACACTCACGGTAATGTCAACACTCACAATAATGTCAACACCCACGGTAATGTCAACACTAGATGTAATGTCAACACTCACGGTAATGTCAACACTCACCGGTAATGTCAACACCATAGGTTATGTCAACACTCACGGTAATGTCAACACCCACGGTAATGTCAAAACCCAGGGTAATGTCAACACCCAGAGTACTGTCAACACCCAGGGTAATGTCAACATTTCCGGTAATGTCAACACTCACATTAATGTCAACACTCACGGTAATGTCAACACTCACGATAATGTTAACATTCACGGTAATGTTAACACTCACGGTAATGTTAACACTCACAGTATGTCAACACTCACGGTAATGTCAACACTCACGGTAATCTTAACACTCACGGTAATGTCAACACTCACCGTAATGTCAACTCCCACGGAAATGTCAACACCAGAGGTAATGCCAACACACACGGTAATGTCAACACCCGCGGTAATGTCAACACCAGCGGTAATGTCAACACACACGGTAATGTCAACACCCGCGGAAATGTCAACACTCACGGTAATGTCAACACTCACATTAATGTCAACACTCACGGTAATGTCAACACTCACATTAATGTCAACACTCACGGTAATGTCAACACTCACGGTAATGTCAACACTCACGGAAATGTCAACACTCACGGTAATGTCAACACCCACGGTAATGTCAACACACGCGGTACTGTGAACACTCGGGGTAATGTCAACACCCGGGGTAATGTCAACACTCATGGTAATGTCAACACCCGGGGTAATGTCAACACCCGGGGTAATGTAAACACCTGCGGTAATGTCAACACGAACGGTAATGTCAACACCCGCGGAAATGTTAACACTCACGGTAATGTCAACACTCACACTAATGTCTACACTCACGGTAATGTCAACACCTGCGGTAATGTCAACACCCGGGGTAATGTCAACACTCACAGTAATGTCAACACCTGGGGTAATGTCAACACTCGGGGTAATGTCAACACCCGGGGGAAATGTCAACATCCACGGTTATGTCAACACTCACGGTGATGTTAACACCCACTGTATTGTCAACACTCACGGTAATGTTATCACTCACGGTAATGTGAACACTCACGGGAATGTTAACACTCACAGTAATGTCAACACTCACGGTAATGTCAACACCCGGGGTAATGTCAACACCCGCGGTATTGTCAACACTCACGGTAATGTTAACACATACGGTAATGTCAACATTCACGGTAATGTCAACACCCACGGTAATGTCAACACTGACGGTAATGTCAACACTCACGGTAATGTCAACACTCACGGTAATGTCAACACCCATGGTAATGTCAACACCAGGGGTAATGTCAACACTCACGGTAATGTCAACACTCACGGTAATGTCAACACTCACGGAAGTGTCAACTCTCACGGTAATGTCATCATTCACGGTAATTTCAACACTCACCGTAATGTCAACACTCACGGTAATGTCAACACACACAGTAATGTCTTCACTCACGGTAATGTCAACACCCGCGGTAATGTCAACACCCGGGGTAATGTCAACACTCACAGTAATGTCAACACCTGGGGTAATGTCAACACTCGGGGTAATGTCAACACCCGGGGGTAATGTCAACATCCACAGTTATGTCAACACTCACGGTAATGTTAACACCCAATGTATTGTCAACACTCACGGTAATGTTATCACTCACGGTAATGTGAACACTCACGGGAATGTTAACACACAGTAATGTCAACACTCACGGTAATGTCAACACCCGGGGTAATGTCAACACCCGCGGTATTGTCAATACTCACGGTAATGTTAACACATACGGTAATGTCAACATTCACGGTAATGTCAACACCCACGGTAATGTCAACACTGACGGTAATGTCAACACTCACGGTAATGTCAACACTCACGGTAATGTCCAACACCCACGGTAATGTCAACACCAGGGGTAATGTCAAAACTCACGGTAATGTCAACACTCACGGTAATGTCAACACTCACGGAAGTGTCAACTCTCACGGTAATGTCATCATTCACGGTAATTTCAACACTCACCGTAATGTCAACACTCACGGTAATGTCAACACGCGCGGTAATGTCAACACCCACGGTAATTTCAACACCGGGGGGTAATGTTAACTCCCGGGCTAATGTCAACACCCACGGTAATGTTAACACTCACGGTAATGTCAACACCCACAGTAATGTCAACACCCGGGGTAATGTCAACACCAGAGGTAATGTCAACACCATAGGTAATGTCAACACTCACGGTAATGTCAACAGCCGGGGTAATGTCAACACCCGCGGTATTGTCAATACTCACGGTAATGTTAACACATACGGTAATGTCAACACTCACGGTAATGTCAACACCCACGGTAATGTCAACACTGACGGTAATATCAACACTCACGGTAATGTCAACACTCACGGTAATGTCAACACACACGGTAATGTCACCTCCAGGGGTAATGTCAACACTCACGGTAATGTCAACACTCACGGTAATGTCAACACTCACGGAAGTGTCAACTCTCACGGTAATGTCATCATTCACGGTAATTTCAACACTCACTGTAATGTCAACACTCACGGTAATGTCAACACGCGCGGTAATGTCAACACCCACGGTAATTTCAACACCTGGGGGTAATGTTAACACCCGGGTAATGTCGACACTCACGGTAAGGTCAACACTCACATTAATGTCAACACTCAAAGTAATATCAACACTCACGGTAATGTCAACACCCGCGGTAATGTCAACACCAGCGGTAATGTCAACACCCGCGGTAATGTCAACACTCACAGTAATGTCTACACTCACGGTAATGTCAACTCTTGCGGTAATGTCAACATTAACGGTAATGTCAACACTCACCGTAATGTCAACACTCACGGTAATGTCAACACCCGCGGTAATGTCAACACCATTGTAATGTCAACACCCACGGTAATGTCAACACCAGAGGCACTGTCAACACCCGGGGTAATGTCAACACCCGGGGTAATGTCAACATCCACGGCAATGTTAACACTCACGGTAATGTCAACACCATCAGTAGTGTCAACACCCGGAGTAATGTCAACACTCCCAGTAATGTCAACACCCGCGGTAATGTTAACACTCACAGTAATATCAACACTCACGGTAATGTCAACACTCAGGGTAATGTCAACACTCACGGTAATGTTAACACTCACGGTAATGTCAACACTCACAATAATGTCAACACCCACGGTAATGTCAACACTAGATGTAATGTCAACACTCACGGTAATGTCAATACTCACGGTAATGTCAACACCATAGGTTATGTCAACACTCACGGTAATGTCAACACCCACGGTAATGTCAAAACCCAGGGTAATGTCAACACCCAGAGTACTGTCAACACCCAGGGTAATGTCAACATTTCCGGTAATGTCAACACTCACATTAATGTCAACACTCACGGTAATGTCAACACTCACGATAATGTTAACATTCACGGTAATGTTAACACTCACGGTAATGTTAACACTCACAGTATGTCAACACTCACGGTAATGTCAACACTCACGGTAATCTTAACACTCAAGGTAATGTCAACACTCACCGTAATGTCAACTCCCACGGAAATGTCAACACCAGAGGTAATGCCAACACACACGGTAATGTCAACACCCGCGGTAATGTCAACACCAGCGGTAATGTCAACACACACGGTAATGTCAACACCCGCGGAAATGTCAACACTCACGGTAATGTCAACACTCACATTAATGTCAACACTCACGGTAATGTCAACACTCACATTAATGTCAACACTCACGGTAATGTCAACACTCACGGTAATGTCAACACTCACGGAAATGTCAACACTCACGGTAATGTCAACACTCACGGTAATGTCAATACACGCGGTACTGTGAACACTCGGGGTAATGCCAACACCCGGGGTAATGTCAACACTCATGGTAATGTCAACACCCGGGGTAATGTCAACACCCGGGGTAATGTAAACACCTGCGGTAATGTCAACACGAACGGTAATGTCAACACCCGCGGAAATGTTAACACTCACGGTAATGTCAACACTCACAGTAATGTCTACACTCACGGTAATGTCAACACCCGCGGTAATGTCAACACCCGGGGTAATGTCAACACTCACAGTAATGTCAACACCTGGGGTAATGTCAACACTCGGGGTAATGTCAACACCCGGGGGAAATGTCAACATCCACGGTTATGTCAACACTCACGGTGATGTTAACACCCACTGTATTGTCAACACTCACGGTAATGTTATCACTCACGGTAATGTGAACACTCACGGGAATGTTAACACTCACAGTAATGTCAACACTCACGGTAATGTCAACACCCGGGGTAATGTCAACACCCGCGGTATTGTCAATACTCACGGTAATGTTAACACATACGGTAATGTCAACATTCACGGTAATGTCAACACCCACGGTAATGTCAACACTGACGGTAATGTCAACACTCACGGTAATGTCAACACTCACGGTAATGTCAACACCCACGGTAATGTCAACACCAGGGGTAATGTCAACACTCACGGTAATGTCAACACTCACGGTAATGTCAACACTCACGGAAGTGTCAACTCTCACGGTAATGTCATCATTCACGGTAATTTCAACACTCACCGTAATGTCAACACTCACGGTAATGTCAATACGCGCGGTAATGTCAACACCCACGGTAATTTCAACACCGGGGGGTAATGTTAACTCCCGGGGTAATGTCAACACCCACGGTAATGTCAACACTCAAGGTAATGTTAACACTCACGGTAATGTCAACACTCACCGTAATGTCAACTCCCACGGAAATGTCAACACCAGAGGTAATGCCAACACACACGGTAATGTAAACACCCGCGGTAATGTCAACACCAGCGGTAATGTCAACACACAAGGTAATGTCAACACCCGCGGAAATGTCAACACTCACGGTAATGTCAACACTCACATTAATGTCAACACTCACGGTAATGTCAACACTCACATTAATGTCAACACTCACGGTAATGTCAACACTCACGGTAATGTCAACACTCACGGAAATGTCAACACTCACGGTAATGTCAACACTCATGGTAATGTCAACACACGCGGTACTGTGAACACTCGGGGTAATGTCAACACCCGGGGTAATGTCAACACTCATGGTAATGTCAACACCCGGGGTAATGTAAACACCTGCGGTAATGTCAACACGAACGGTAATGTCAACACCCGCGGAAATGTTAACACTCACGGTAATGTCAACACTCACAGTAATGTCTACACTCACGGTAATGTCAACACCCGCGGTAATGTCAACACCCGGGGTAATGTCAACACTCACAGTAATGTCAACACCTGGGGTAATGTCAACACTCGGGGTAATGTCAACACCCGGGGGTAATGTCAACATCCACGGTTATGTCAACACTCACGGTAATGTTAACACCCACTGTATTGTCAACACTCACGGTAATGTTATCACTCACGGTAATGTGAACACTCACGGGAATGTTAACACTCACAGTAATGTCAACACTCACGGTAACGTCAACACCCGGGGTAATGTCAACACCCGCGGTATTGTCAATACTCACGGTAATGTTAACACATACGGAAATGTCAACACTCACGGTAATGTCAACACTCACGGTAATGTCAACACACGCGGTACTGTGAACACTCGGGGTAATGTCAACACCCGGGGTAATGTCAACACTCATGGTAATGTCAACACCCGGGGTAATGTCAACACCCGGGGTAATGTAAACACCTGCGGTAATGTCAACACGAACGGTAATGTCAACACCCGCGGAAATGTTAACACTCACGGTAATGTCAACACTCACAGTAATGTCTACACTCACGGTAATGTCAACACCCGCGGTAATGTCAACACCCGGGGTAATGTCAACACTCACAGTCATGTCAACACCTGGGGTAATGTCAACACTCGGGGTAATGTCAACACCTGGGGGTAATGTCAACATCCACGGTTATGTCAACACTCACGGTAATGTTAACACCCACTGTATTGTCAACACTCACGGTAATGTTATCACTCACGGTAATGTGAACACTCACGGGAATGTTAACACTCACAGTAATGTCAACACTCACGGTAATGTCAACACCCGGGGTAATGTCAACACCCGCGGTATTGTCAATACTCACGGTAATGTTAACACATACGGTAATGTCAACATTCACGGTAATGTCAACACCCACGGTAATGTCAACATCCGCGGTTATCTCAACACTCACGGTAATGTTAACACCCACGGAAATGTCAACACTCACGGTAATGTTATCATTCACGGTAATGTGAACACTCACGGGAATGTTAACACTCACAGTAATGTCAACACTCACGGTAATGTCAACACCCGGGGTAATGTCAACACCCACGGTAATGTCAACACTGACGGTAATGTCAACACTGACGGTAATGTCAACACCCATGGTAATGTCAACACTGACGGTAATGTCAACACTCACGGTAATGTCAACACCCACGGTAATGTCAACACTGACGGTAATGTCAACACTCACGGTAATGTCAACAGTCACGGTAATGTCAACACCCACGGTAATGTCAACACCAGAGGTAATGTCAACAGTCAAGGTAATGTCAACACTCACGGTAATGTCAACACTCACGGAAGTGTTAACTCTCACGGTAATGTCATCATTCACGGTAATTTCAACACTCACCGTAATGTCAACACTCACGGTAATGTTAACACTTACGGTAATGTCAATACCCACAGTAATATCAACACCAGAGGTAAAGTCAACACCATAGGTAATGTCAACACTCACGGTAATGTCAACACCCGCAGTAATGTCAACACCCGGGGTAATGTCAACACCCAAAGTATTGTCAACACCCAGGATAATGTCGACACTCACAGTAAGGTCAACACTCATATTAATGTCAACTCTCACGGTAATGTCAAAACCCACGGTAATGTCAACACCAGAGGTAATGTCAACACTCACGGTAATGTCAACACCAGCGGTAATGTCAACACCCGCGGTAATGTCAACACTCACGGTAATGTTAACACCCAAGGTAATGTCAACACTTAAGGTAATGTCAACACCCACAGTAATGTCAACACTCACGGTAATGTCAACACTCACGGTAATGTCAACACTCACGGTAATGTCAACACCCATGGCAATGTTAACACCAGCGGTAATATAAACACTCACGGAAATGTAAACACCCACGGTAATGTCAACACTCACGGTAATATCAACTCCCGCGGTAATGTTAAAACCCGCGGTAATGTCAACACCCTAGGTAATGTCAACACCCACGGTAATGTTAACACTCATGGTAATGTAAACACCCACAGTACTGTCAACACCCGGAGTAATGTCAACACTTACTGTAATGTCAACACCCGCGGTAATGTTAACACTCACGGTAATATCAACACTCACGGTAATGTCAACACTCACAGTAATGTCAACACTCACGGTAATGTTAACACTCACGGTAATGTTAACACTCACGGTAATGTCAACACTCACGGTAATGTTAAAACTCACGGTAATGTCAACACCGACGGTAATGTCAACACCCACGGTAATGTCAACACTCACGGTAATGTCAACACCCACGGTAATGTCAACACTCACGGTAATGTCAACGCCATAGGTAATGTCAACACTCACGGTAATGTCAACACCCGCGGAAATGTCAAAATCCGGGGTAATGTCAACACCCAGAGTACTGTCAACACCCAGGGTAATGTCAATACTCACGGTAATGTCAACACCAGAGGTAATGTCAACACTCACGGTAATGTCAACAACCGCGGTAATGTTAACACCCGCGGTAATGTCAACACTCACGGTAATATCAACACTCACGGTAATGTCAACACTCACGAAATGTCAACTCTCGCGGTAATGTTATCATTCACGGCAATGTAAATACTCACGGTAATGTCAACACTCACGGTAATGTCAACTCCCGCGGTAATGTTAACACCCGCGGTAATTTCAACACTCACGGTAATATCAACACTCACAGTAATGTCTACACTCACGGTAATGTCAACTCTCGCGGTAATGTCAACATTCACGGTAATGTCAACACTCACCGTAATGTCAACACTCACGGTAATGTCAACACCCGCGGTAATGTCAACACCCATTTTAATGTCAACACCCACGGTAATGTCAACACCAGAGGCACTGTCAACACCCGGGGTAATGTCAACACCCGGGGTAATGTCAACATCCACGGCAATGTTAACACTCACGGTAATGTCAACACCATCAGTAGTGTCAACACCCGGAGTAATGTCAACACTCACAGTAATGTCAACATCCGCGGTAATGTTAACACTCACAGTAATATCAACACTCACGGTAATGTCAACACTCAGGGTAATGTCAACACTCACGGTAATGTTAACACTCACGGTAATGTCAACACTCACGGTAATGTCAACACCCACGGTAATGTCAACACTAGATGTAATGTCAACACTCACGGTAATGTCAACACTCACGGTAATGTCAACACCATAGGTTATGTCAACACTCACGGTAATGTCAACACCCACGGTAATGTCAAAACCCAGGGTAATGTCAACACCCAGAGTACTGTCAACACCCAGGGTAATGTCAACACTCACATTAATGTCAACACTCACGGTAATGTCAACACTCACGGTAATGTTAACACTCACGGTAATGTTAACACTCACGGTAATGTTAACACTCACAGTATGTCAACATTCACGGTAATGTCAACACTCACGGTAATGTTAACACTCACGGTAATGTCAACACTCACGGTAATGTTAACACTCACGGTAATGTCAACACTCACCGTAATGTCAACTCCCACGGAAATGTCAACACCAGAGGTAATGCCAACACACACGGTAATGTCAACACCCGCGGTAATGTCAACACCAGCGGTAATGTCAACACACACGGTAATGTCAACACCCGCGGAAATGTCAACACTCACGGTAATGTCAACACTCACATTAATGTCAACACTCACGGTAATGTCAACACTCACATTAATGTCAACACTCACGGTAATGTTAACACTCACGGTAATGTCAACACTCACGGAAATGTCAACACTCACGGTAATGTCAACACTCACGGTAATGTCAACACACGCGGTACTGTGAACACTCGGGGTAATGTCAACACCCGGGGTAATGTCAACACTCATGGTAATGTCAACACCCGGGGTAATGTCAACACCCGGGGTAATGTAAACTCCTGCAGGAATGTCAACACGAACGGTAATGTCAACACCCGCGGAAATGTTAACACTCACGGTAATGTCAACACACACAGTAATGTCTTCACTCACAGTAATGTCAACACCCGCGGTAATGTCAACACCCGGGGTAATGTCAACACTCACAGTAATGTCAACACCTGGGGTAATGTCAACACTCGGGGTAATGTCAACACCCGGGGGTAATGTCAACATCCACGTTTATGTCAACACTCACGGTAATGTTAACACCCACTGTATTGTCAACACTCACGGTAATGTTATCACTCACGGTAATGTGAACACTCACGGGAATGTTAACACACAGTAATGTCAACACTCACGGTAATGTCAACACCCGGGGTAATGTCAACACCCGCGGTATTGTCAATACTCACGGTAATGTCAACACTCACGGTAATGTCAACACCCACGGTAATGTCAACACTGACGGTAATGTCAACACTCACGGTAATGTCAACACTCACGGTAATGTCAACACCCACGGTAATGTCAACACCAGGGGTAATGTCAAAACTCACGGTAATGTCAACACTCACGGTAATGTCAACACTCACGGAAGTGTCAACTCTCACGGTAATGTCATCATTCACGGTAATTTCAACACTCACTGTAATGTCAACACTCACGGTAATGTCAACACGCGCGGTAATGTCAACACCCACGGTAATTTCAACACCGGGGGGTAATGTTAACTCCCGGGCTAATGTCAACACCCACGGTAATGTTAACACTCACGGTAATGTCAACACCCACAGTAATGTCAACACCAGAGGTAATGTCAACACCATAGGTAATGCCAACACTCAGGGTAATGTCAACACCCGCAGTAATGTCAACACCCGGGGTAATGTCAACACCAGAGGTAATGTCAACACCATAGGTAATGTCAACACTCACGGTAATGTCAACAGCCGGGGTAATGTCAACACCTGCGGTATTGTCAATACTCACGGTAATGTTAACACATACGGTAATGTCAACACTCACGGTAATGTCAACACCCACGGTAATGTCAACACTGACGGTAATATCAACACTCACGGTAATGTCAACACTCACGGTAATGTCAACACACACGGTAATGTCAACACCAGGGGTAATGTCAACACTCACGGTAATGTCAACACTCACGGTAATGTCAACACTCACGGAAGTGTCAACTCTCACGGTAATGTCATCATTCACGGTAATTTCAACACTCACTGTAATGTCAACACTCACGGTAATGTCAACACGCGCGGTAGTGTCAACACCCACGGTAATTTCAACACCTGGGGGTAATGTTAACACCCGGGGTAATGTCGACACTCACGGTAAGGTCAACACTCACATTAATGTCAACACTCAAAGTAATATCAACACTCACGGTAATGTCAACACCCGCGGTAATGTCAACACCAGCGGTAATGTCAACACCCGCGGTAATGTCAACACTCACAGTAATGTCTACACTCCCGGTAATGTCAACTCTCGCGGTAATGTCAACATTCACGGTAATGTCAACACTCACCGTAATGTCAACACTCACGGTAATGTTAACACCCACTGTATTGTCAACACTCACGGTAATGTTATCACTCACGGTAATGTGAACACTCACGGGAATGTTAACACACAGTAATGTCAACACTCACGGTAATGTCAACACCTGGGGTAATGTCAACACCCGCGGTATTGTCAATACTCACGGTAATGTTAACACATACGGTAATGTCAACATTCACGGTAATGTCAACACCCACGGTAATGTCAACACTGACGGTAATGTCAACACTCACGGTAATGTCAACACTCACGGTAATGTCAACACCCACGGTAATGTCAACACCAGGGGTAATGTCAAAACTCACGGTAATGTCAACACTCACGGTAATGTCAACACTCACGGAAGTGTCAACTCTCACGGTAATGTCATCATTCACGGTAATTTCAACACTCACCGTAATGTCAACACTCACGGTAATGTCAACACGCGCGGTAATGTCAACACCCACGGTAATTTCAACACCGGGGGGTAATGTTAACTCCCGGGCTAATGTCAACACCCACGGTAATGTTAACACTCACGGTAATGTCAACACCCACAGTAATGTCAACACCAGAGGTAATGTCAACACCATAGGTAATGCCAACACTCAGGGTAATGTCAACACCCGCAGTAATGTCAACACCCGGGGTAATGTCAACACCAGAGGTAATGTCAACACCATAGGTAATGTCAACACTCACGGTAATGTCAACAGCCGGGGTAATGTCAACACCTGCGGTATTGTCAATACTCACGGTAATGTTAACACATACGGTAATGTCAACACTCACGGTAATGTCAACACCCACGGTAATGTCAACACTGACGGTAATATCAACACTCACGGTAATGTCAACACTCACGGTAATGTCAACACACACGGTAATGTCAACACCAGGGGTAATGTCAACACTCACGGTAATGTCAACACTCACGGTAATGTCAACACTCACGGAAGTGTCAACTCTCACGGTAATGTCATTATTCACGGTAATTTCAACACTCACTGTAATGTCAACACTCACGGTAATGTCAACACGCGCGGTAATGTCAACACCCACGGTAATTTCAACACCTGGGGGTAATGTTAACACCCGGGGTAATGTCGACACTCACGGTAAGGTCAACACTCACATTAATGTCAACACTCAAAGTAATATCAACACTCACGGTAATGTCAACACCCGCGGTAATGTCAACACCAGCGGTAATGTCAACACCCGCGGTAATGTCAACACTCACAGTAATGTCTACACTCACGGTAATGTCAACTCTCGCGGTAATGTCAACATTCACGGTAATGTCAACACTCACCGTAATGTCAACACTCACGGTAATGTCAACACCCGCGGTAATGTCAACACCCATTGTAATGTCAACACCCACGGTAATGTCAACACCAGAGGCACTGTCAACACCCGAGGTAATGTCAACACCCGGGGTAATGTCAACATCCACGGCAATGTTAACACTCACGGTAATGTCAACACCATCAGTAGTGTCAACACCCGGAGTAATGTCAACACTCACAGTAATGTCAACACCCGCGGTAATGTTAACACTCACAGTAATATCAACACTCACGGTAATGTCAACACTCAGGGTAATGTCAACACTCACGGTAATGTTAACACTCACGGTAATGTCAACACTCACAATAATGTCAATACCCACGGTAATGTCAACACTAGATGTAATGTCAACACTCACGGTAATGTCAACACTCCGGTAATGTCAACACCATAGGTTATGTCAACACTCACGGTAATGTCAACACCCACGGTAATGTCAAAACCCAGGGTAATGTCAACACCCAGAGTACTGTCAACACCCAGGGTAATGTCAACATTTCCGGTAATGTCAACACTCACATTAATGTCAACACTCACGGTAATGTCAACACTCACGATAATGTTAACATTCACGGTAATGTTAACACTCACGGTAATGTTAACACTCACAGTATGTCAACACTCACGGTAATGTCAACACTCACGGTAATCTTAACACTCACGGTAATGTCAACACTCACCGTAATGTCAACTCCCATGGAAATGTCAACACCAGAGGTAATGCCAACACACACGGTAATGTCAACACCCGCGGTAATGTCAACACCCGCGGAAATGTCAACACTCACGGTAATGTCAACACTCACATTAATGTCAACACTCACGGTAAAGTCAACACTCACATTAATGTCAACACTCACGGTAATGTCAACACTCACGGTAATGTCAACACTCACGGAAATGTCAACACTCACGGTAATGTCAACACCCACGGTAATGTCAACACCAGGGGTAATGTCAAAACTCACGGTAATGTCAACACTCACGGTAATGTCAACACTCACGGAAGTGTCAACTCTCACGGTAATGTCATCATTCACGGTAATTTCAACACTCACCGTAATGTCAACACTCACGGTAATGTCAACACGCGCGGTAATGTCAACACCCACGGTAATTTCAACACCGGGGGGTAATGTTAACTCCCGGGCTAATGTCAACACCCACGGTAATGTTAACACTCACGGTAATGTCAACACCCACAGTAATGTCAACACCAGAGGTAATGTCAACACCATAGGTAATGCCAACACTCAGGGTAATGTCAACACCCGCAGTAATGTCAACACCCGGGGTAATGTCAACACCAGAGGTAATGTCAACACCATAGGTAATGTCAACACTCACGGTAATGTCAACAGCCGGGGTAATGTCAACACCTGCGGTATTGTCAATACTCACGGTAATGTTAACACATACGGTAATGTCAACACTCACGGTAATGTCAACACCCACGGTAATGTCAACACTGACGGTAATATCAACACTCACGGTAATGTCAACACTCACGGTAATGTCAACACACACGGTAATGTCAACACCAGGGGTAATGTCAACACTCACGGTAATGTCAACACTCACGGTAATGTCAACACTCACGGTAATGTCAACACTCACGGAAGTGTCAACTCTCACGGTAATGTCATCATTCACGGTAATGTCAACACTCCGGTAATGTCAACACCATAGGTTATGTCAACACTCACGGTAATGTCAACACCCACGGTAATGTCAAAACCCAGGGTAATGTCAACACCCAGAGTACTGTCAACACCCAGGGTAATGTCAACACTCACATTAATGTCAACACTCACGGTAATGTCAACACCCACGGTAATGTCAACACTAGATGTAATGTCAACACTCACGGTAATGTCAACACTCACGGTAATGTCAACACCATAGGTTATGTCAACACTCACGGTAATGTCAACACCCACGGTAATGTCAAAACCCAGGGTAATGTCAACACCCAGAGTACTGTCAACACCCAGGGTAATGTCAACACTCACATTAATGTCAACACTCACGGTAATGTCAACACTCACGGTAATGTTAACACTCACGGTAATGTTAACACTCACGGTAATGTTAACACTCACAGTATGTCAACATTCACGGTAATGTCAACACTCACGGTAATGTTAACACTCACGGTAATGTCAACACTCACGGTAATGTTAACACTCACGGTAATGTCAACACTCACCGTAATGTCAACTCCCACGGAAATGTCAACACCAGAGGTAATGCCAACACACACGGTAATGTCAACACCCGCGGTAATGTCAACACCAGCGGTAATGTCAACACACACGGTAATGTCAACACCCGCGGAAATGTCAACACTCACGGTAATGTCAACACTCACATTAATGTCAACACTCACGGTAATGTCAACACTCACATTAATGTCAACACTCACGGTAATGTTAACACTCACGGTAATGTCAACACTCACGGAAATGTCAACACTCACGGTAATGTCAACACTCACGGTAATGTCAACACACGCGGTACTGTGAACACTCGGGGTAATGTCAACACCCGGGGTAATGTCAACACTCATGGTAATGTCAACACCCGGGGTAATGTCAACACCCGGGGTAATGTAAACTCCTGCAGGAATGTCAACACGAACGGTAATGTCAACACCCGCGGAAATGTTAACACTCACGGTAATGTCAACACACACAGTAATGTCTTCACTCACAGTAATGTCAACACCCGCGGTAATGTCAACACCCGGGGTAATGTCAACACTCACAGTAATGTCAACACCTGGGGTAATGTCAACACTCGGGGTAATGTCAACACCCGGGGGTAATGTCAACATCCACGTTTATGTCAACACTCACGGTAATGTTAACACCCACTGTATTGTCAACACTCACGGTAATGTTATCACTCACGGTAATGTGAACACTCACGGGAATGTTAACACACAGTAATGTCAACACTCACGGTAATGTCAACACCCGGGGTAATGTCAACACCCGCGGTATTGTCAATACTCACGGTAATGTCAACACTCACGGTAATGTCAACACCCACGGTAATGTCAACACTGACGGTAATGTCAACACTCACGGTAATGTCAACACTCACGGTAATGTCAACACCCACGGTAATGTCAACACCAGGGGTAATGTCAAAACTCACGGTAATGTCAACACTCACGGTAATGTCAACACTCACGGAAGTGTCAACTCTCACGGTAATGTCATCATTCACGGTAATTTCAACACTCACTGTAATGTCAACACTCACGGTAATGTCAACACGCGCGGTAATGTCAACACCCACGGTAATTTCAACACCGGGGGGTAATGTTAACTCCCGGGCTAATGTCAACACCCACGGTAATGTTAACACTCACGGTAATGTCAACACCCACAGTAATGTCAACACCAGAGGTAATGTCAACACCATAGGTAATGCCAACACTCAGGGTAATGTCAACACCCGCAGTAATGTCAACACCCGGGGTAATGTCAACACCAGAGGTAATGTCAACACCATAGGTAATGTCAACACTCACGGTAATGTCAACAGCCGGGGTAATGTCAACACCTGCGGTATTGTCAATACTCACGGTAATGTTAACACATACGGTAATGTCAACACTCACGGTAATGTCAACACCCACGGTAATGTCAACACTGACGGTAATATCAACACTCACGGTAATGTCAACACTCACGGTAATGTCAACACACACGGTAATGTCAACACCAGGGGTAATGTCAACACTCACGGTAATGTCAACACTCACGGTAATGTCAACACTCACGGAAGTGTCAACTCTCACGGTAATGTCATCATTCACGGTAATTTCAACACTCACTGTAATGTCAACACTCACGGTAATGTCAACACGCGCGGTAATGTCAACACCCACGGTAATTTCAACACCGGGGGGTAATGTTAACTCCCGGGCTAATGTCAACACCCACGGTAATGTTAACACTCACGGTAATGTCAACACCCACAGTAATGTCAACACCAGAGGTAATGTCAACACCATAGGTAATGCCAACACTCAGGGTAATGTCAACACCCGCAGTAATGTCAACACCCGGGGTAATGTCAACACCAGAGGTAATGTCAACACCATAGGTAATGTCAACACTCACGGTAATGTCAACAGCCGGGGTAATGTCAACACCTGCGGTATTGTCAATACTCACGGTAATGTTAACACATACGGTAATGTCAACACTCACGGTAATGTCAACACCCACGGTAATGTCAACACTGACGGTAATATCAACACTCACGGTAATGTCAACACTCACGGTAATGTCAACACACACGGTAATGTCAACACCAGGGGTAATGTCAACACTCACGGTAATGTCAACACTCACGGTAATGTCAACACTCACGGAAGTGTCAACTCTCACGGTAATGTCATTATTCACGGTAATTTCAACACTCACTGTAATGTCAACACTCACGGTAATGTCAACACGCGCGGTAATGTCAACACCCACGGTAATTTCAACACCTGGGGGTAATGTTAACACCCGGGGTAATGTCGACACTCACGGTAAGGTCAACACTCACATTAATGTCAACACTCAAAGTAATATCAACACTCACGGTAATGTCAACACCCGCGGTAATGTCAACACCAGCGGTAATGTCAACACCCGCGGTAATGTCAACACTCACAGTAATGTCTACACTCCCGGTAATGTCAACTCTCGCGGTAATGTCAACATTCACGGTAATGTCAACACTCACCGTAATGTCAACACTCACGGTAATGTTAACACCCACTGTATTGTCAACACTCACGGTAATGTTATCACTCACGGTAATGTGAACACTCACGGGAATGTTAACACACAGTAATGTCAACACTCACGGTAATGTCAACACCTGGGGTAATGTCAACACCCGCGGTATTGTCAATACTCACGGTAATGTTAACACATACGGTAATGTCAACATTCACGGTAATGTCAACACCCACGGTAATGTCAACACTGACGGTAATGTCAACACTCACGGTAATGTCAACACTCACGGTAATGTCAACACCCACGGTAATGTCAACACCAGGGGTAATGTCAAAACTCACGGTAATGTCAACACTCACGGTAATGTCAACACTCACGGAAGTGTCAACTCTCACGGTAATGTCATCATTCACGGTAATTTCAACACTCACCGTAATGTCAACACTCACGGTAATGTCAACACGCGCGGTAATGTCAACACCCACGGTAATTTCAACACCGGGGGGTAATGTTAACTCCCGGGCTAATGTCAACACCCACGGTAATGTTAACACTCACGGTAATGTCAACACCCACAGTAATGTCAACACCAGAGGTAATGTCAACACCATAGGTAATGCCAACACTCAGGGTAATGTCAACACCCGCAGTAATGTCAACACCCGGGGTAATGTCAACACCAGAGGTAATGTCAACACCATAGGTAATGTCAACACTCACGGTAATGTCAACAGCCGGGGTAATGTCAACACCTGCGGTATTGTCAATACTCACGGTAATGTTAACACATACGGTAATGTCAACACTCACGGTAATGTCAACACCCACGGTAATGTCAACACTGACGGTAATATCAACACTCACGGTAATGTTAACACTCACGGTAATGTCAACACTCACGGTAATGTTAACACTCACGGTAATGTCAACACTCACCGTAATGTCAACTCCCACGGAAATGTCAACACCAGAGGTAATGCCAACACACACGGTAATGTCAACACCCGCGGTAATGTCAACACCAGCGGTAATGTCAACACACACGGTAATGTCAACACCCGCGGAAATGTCAACACTCACGGTAATGTCAACACTCACATTAATGTCAACACTCACGGTAATGTCAACACTCACATTAATGTCAACACTCACGGTAATGTTAACACTCACGGTAATGTCAACACTCACGGAAATGTCAACACTCACGGTAATGTCAACACTCACGGTAATGTCAACACACGCGGTACTGTGAACACTCGGGGTAATGTCAACACCCGGGGTAATGTCAACACTCATGGTAATGTCAACACCCGGGGTAATGTCAACACCCGGGGTAATGTAAACTCCTGCAGGAATGTCAACACGAACGGTAATGTCAACACCCGCGGAAATGTTAACACTCACGGTAATGTCAACACACACAGTAATGTCTTCACTCACAGTAATGTCAACACCCGCGGTAATGTCAACACCCGGGGTAATGTCAACACTCACAGTAATGTCAACACCTGGGGTAATGTCAACACTCGGGGTAATGTCAACACCCGGGGGTAATGTCAACATCCACGTTTATGTCAACACTCACGGTAATGTTAACACCCACTGTATTGTCAACACTCACGGTAATGTTATCACTCACGGTAATGTGAACACTCACGGGAATGTTAACACACAGTAATGTCAACACTCACGGTAATGTCAACACCCGGGGTAATGTCAACACCCGCGGTATTGTCAATACTCACGGTAATGTCAACACTCACGGTAATGTCAACACCCACGGTAATGTCAACACTGACGGTAATGTCAACACTCACGGTAATGTCAACACTCACGGTAATGTCAACACCCACGGTAATGTCAACACCAGGGGTAATGTCAAAACTCACGGTAATGTCAACACTCACGGTAATGTCAACACTCACGGAAGTGTCAACTCTCACGGTAATGTCATCATTCACGGTAATTTCAACACTCACTGTAATGTCAACACTCACGGTAATGTCAACACGCGCGGTAATGTCAACACCCACGGTAATTTCAACACCGGGGGGTAATGTTAACTCCCGGGCTAATGTCAACACCCACGGTAATGTTAACACTCACGGTAATGTCAACACCCACAGTAATGTCAACACCAGAGGTAATGTCAACACCATAGGTAATGCCAACACTCAGGGTAATGTCAACACCCGCAGTAATGTCAACACCCGGGGTAATGTCAACACCAGAGGTAATGTCAACACCATAGGTAATGTCAACACTCACGGTAATGTCAACAGCCGGGGTAATGTCAACACCTGCGGTATTGTCAATACTCACGGTAATGTTAACACATACGGTAATGTCAACACTCACGGTAATGTCAACACCCACGGTAATGTCAACACTGACGGTAATATCAACACTCACGGTAATGTCAACACTCACGGTAATGTCAACACACACGGTAATGTCAACACCAGGGGTAATGTCAACACTCACGGTAATGTCAACACTCACGGTAATGTCAACACTCACGGAAGTGTCAACTCTCACGGTAATGTCATCATTCACGGTAATTTCAACACTCACTGTAATGTCAACACTCACGGTAATGTCAACACGCGCGGTAATGTCAACACCCACGGTAATTTCAACACCGGGGGGTAATGTTAACTCCCGGGCTAATGTCAACACCCACGGTAATGTTAACACTCACGGTAATGTCAACACCCACAGTAATGTCAACACCAGAGGTAATGTCAACACCATAGGTAATGCCAACACTCAGGGTAATGTCAACACCCGCAGTAATGTCAACACCCGGGGTAATGTCAACACCAGAGGTAATGTCAACACCATAGGTAATGTCAACACTCACGGTAATGTCAACAGCCGGGGTAATGTCAACACCTGCGGTATTGTCAATACTCACGGTAATGTTAACACATACGGTAATGTCAACACTCACGGTAATGTCAACACCCACGGTAATGTCAACACTGACGGTAATATCAACACTCACGGTAATGTCAACACTCACGGTAATGTCAACACACACGGTAATGTCAACACCAGGGGTAATGTCAACACTCACGGTAATGTCAACACTCACGGTAATGTCAACACTCACGGAAGTGTCAACTCTCACGGTAATGTCATTATTCACGGTAATTTCAACACTCACTGTAATGTCAACACTCACGGTAATGTCAACACGCGCGGTAATGTCAACACCCACGGTAATTTCAACACCTGGGGGTAATGTTAACACCCGGGGTAATGTCGACACTCACGGTAAGGTCAACACTCACATTAATGTCAACACTCAAAGTAATATCAACACTCACGGTAATGTCAACACCCGCGGTAATGTCAACACCAGCGGTAATGTCAACACCCGCGGTAATGTCAACACTCACAGTAATGTCTACACTCCCGGTAATGTCAACTCTCGCGGTAATGTCAACATTCACGGTAATGTCAACACTCACCGTAATGTCAACACTCACGGTAATGTTAACACCCACTGTATTGTCAACACTCACGGTAATGTTATCACTCACGGTAATGTGAACACTCACGGGAATGTTAACACACAGTAATGTCAACACTCACGGTAATGTCAACACCTGGGGTAATGTCAACACCCGCGGTATTGTCAATACTCACGGTAATGTTAACACATACGGTAATGTCAACATTCACGGTAATGTCAACACCCACGGTAATGTCAACACTGACGGTAATGTCAACACTCACGGTAATGTCAACACTCACGGTAATGTCAACACCCACGGTAATGTCAACACCAGGGGTAATGTCAAAACTCACGGTAATGTCAACACTCACGGTAATGTCAACACTCACGGAAGTGTCAACTCTCACGGTAATGTCATCATTCACGGTAATTTCAACACTCACCGTAATGTCAACACTCACGGTAATGTCAACACGCGCGGTAATGTCAACACCCACGGTAATTTCAACACCGGGGGGTAATGTTAACTCCCGGGCTAATGTCAACACCCACGGTAATGTTAACACTCACGGTAATGTCAACACCCACAGTAATGTCAACACCAGAGGTAATGTCAACACCATAGGTAATGCCAACACTCAGGGTAATGTCAACACCCGCAGTAATGTCAACACCCGGGGTAATGTCAACACCAGAGGTAATGTCAACACCATAGGTAATGTCAACACTCACGGTAATGTCAACAGCCGGGGTAATGTCAACACCTGCGGTATTGTCAATACTCACGGTAATGTTAACACATACGGTAATGTCAACACTCACGGTAATGTCAACACCCACGGTAATGTCAACACTGACGGTAATATCAACACTCACGGTAATGTCAACACTCACGGTAATGTCAACACACACGGTAATGTCAACACCAGGGGTAATGTCAACACTCACGGTAATGTCAACACTCACGGTAATGTCAACACTCACGGAAGTGTCAACTCTCACGGTAATGTCATTATTCACGGTAATTTCAACACTCACTGTAATGTCAACACTCACGGTAATGTCAACACGCGCGGTAATGTCAACACCCACGGTAATTTCAACACCTGGGGGTAATGTTAACACCCGGGGTAATGTCGACACTCACGGTAAGGTCAACACTCACATTAATGTCAACACTCAAAGTAATATCAACACTCACGGTAATGTCAACACCCGCGGTAATGTCAACACCAGCGGTAATGTCAACACCCGCGGTAATGTCAACACTCACAGTAATGTCTACACTCACGGTAATGTCAACTCTCGCGGTAATGTCAACATTCACGGTAATGTCAACACTCACCGTAATGTCAACACTCACGGTAATGTCAACACCCGCGGTAATGTCAACACCCATTGTAATGTCAACACCCACGGTAATGTCAACACCAGAGGCACTGTCAACACCCGAGGTAATGTCAACACCCGGGGTAATGTCAACATCCACGGCAATGTTAACACTCACGGTAATGTCAACACCATCAGTAGTGTCAACACCCGGAGTAATGTCAACACTCACAGTAATGTCAACACCCGCGGTAATGTTAACACTCACAGTAATATCAACACTCACGGTAATGTCAACACTCAGGGTAATGTCAACACTCACGGTAATGTTAACACTCACGGTAATGTCAACACTCACAATAATGTCAATACCCACGGTAATGTCAACACTAGATGTAATGTCAACACTCACGGTAATGTCAACACTCCGGTAATGTCAACACCATAGGTTATGTCAACACTCACGGTAATGTCAACACCCACGGTAATGTCAAAACCCAGGGTAATGTCAACACCCAGAGTACTGTCAACACCCAGGGTAATGTCAACATTTCCGGTAATGTCAACACTCACATTAATGTCAACACTCACGGTAATGTCAACACTCACGATAATGTTAACATTCACGGTAATGTTAACACTCACGGTAATGTTAACACTCACAGTATGTCAACACTCACGGTAATGTCAACACTCACGGTAATCTTAACACTCACGGTAATGTCAACACTCACCGTAATGTCAACTCCCATGGAAATGTCAACACCAGAGGTAATGCCAACACACACGGTAATGTCAACACCCGCGGTAATGTCAACACCCGCGGAAATGTCAACACTCACGGTAATGTCAACACTCACATTAATGTCAACACTCACGGTAAAGTCAACACTCACATTAATGTCAACACTCACGGTAATGTCAACACTCACGGTAATGTCAACACTCACGGAAATGTCAACACTCACGGTAATGTCAACACCCACGGTAATGTCAACACCAGGGGTAATGTCAAAACTCACGGTAATGTCAACACTCACGGTAATGTCAACACTCACGGAAGTGTCAACTCTCACGGTAATGTCATCATTCACGGTAATTTCAACACTCACCGTAATGTCAACACTCACGGTAATGTCAACACGCGCGGTAATGTCAACACCCACGGTAATTTCAACACCGGGGGGTAATGTTAACTCCCGGGCTAATGTCAACACCCACGGTAATGTTAACACTCACGGTAATGTCAACACCCACAGTAATGTCAACACCAGAGGTAATGTCAACACCATAGGTAATGCCAACACTCAGGGTAATGTCAACACCCGCAGTAATGTCAACACCCGGGGTAATGTCAACACCAGAGGTAATGTCAACACCATAGGTAATGTCAACACTCACGGTAATGTCAACAGCCGGGGTAATGTCAACACCTGCGGTATTGTCAATACTCACGGTAATGTTAACACATACGGTAATGTCAACACTCACGGTAATGTCAACACCCACGGTAATGTCAACACTGACGGTAATATCAACACTCACGGTAATGTCAACACTCACGGTAATGTCAACACACACGGTAATGTCAACACCAGGGGTAATGTCAACACTCACGGTAATGTCAACACTCACGGTAATGTCAACACTCACGGAAGTGTCAACTCTCACGGTAATGTCATCATTCACGGTAATGTCAACACTCCGGTAATGTCAACACCATAGGTTATGTCAACACTCACGGTAATGTCAACACCCACGGTAATGTCAAAACCCAGGGTAATGTCAACACCCAGAGTACTGTCAACACCCAGGGTAATGTCAACATTTCCGGTAATGTCAACACTCACATTAATGTCAACACTCACGGTAATGTCAACACTCACGATAATGTTAACATTCACGGTAATGTTAACACTCACGGTAATGTTAACACTCACAGTATGTCAACACTCACGGTAATGTCAACACTCACGGTAATCTTAACACTCACGGTAATGTCAACACTCACCGTAATGTCAGCTCCCATGGAAATGTCAACACCAGAGGTAATGCCAACACACACGGTAATGTCAACACCCGCGGTAATGTCAACACCAGTGGTAATGTCAACACACACGGTAATGTCAACACCCGCGGAAATGTCAACACTCACGGTAATGTCAACACTCACATTAATGTCAACACTCACGGTAATGTCAACACTCACATTAATGTCAACACTCACGGTAATGTCAACACTCACGGTAATGTCAACACTCACGGAAATGTCAACACTCACGGTAATGTCAACACTCACGGTAATGTCAACACACGCGGTACTGTGAACACTCGGGGTAATGTCAACACCCGGGGTAATGTCAACACTCATGGTAATGTCAACACCCAGGGTAATGTCAACACCCGGGGTAATGTAAACACCTGCGGTAATGTCAACACGAATTGTAATGTCAACACCCGCGGAAATGTTAACACTCACGGTAATGTCAACACTCACAGTAATGTCTACACTCACGGTAACGTCAACACCCGCGGTAATGTCAACACCCGGGGTAATGTCAACACTCACAGTAATGTCAACACCTGGGGTAATGTCAACACTCGGGGTAATGTCAACACCCGGGGGAAATGTCAACATCCACGGTTATGTCAACACTCACGGTAATGTTAACACCCTTTGTATTGTCAACACTCACGGTAATGTTATCACTCACGGTAATGTGAACACTCACGGGAATGTTAACACTCACAGTAATGTCAACACTCACGGTAATGTCAACACCCGGGGTAATGTCAACACCCGCGGTATTGTCAATACTCACGGTAATGTTAACACATACGGTAATGTCAACATTCACGGTAATGTCAACACCCACGGTAATGTCAACACTGACGGTAATGTCAACACTCACGGTAATGCCAACACTCACGGTAATGTCAACACCCACGGTAATGTCAACACCAGGGGTAATGTCAACACTCACGGTAATGTCAACACTCACGGTAATGTCAACACTCACGGAAGTGTCAACTCTCACGGTAATGTCATCTTTCACGGTAATTTCAACATTCACCGTAATGTCAACACTCACGGTAATGTCAATACGCGCGGTAATGTCAACACCCACGGTAATTTCAACACCGGGGGGTAATGTTAACTCCCGGGGTAATGTCAACACCCACGGTAATGTCAACACTCAAGGTAATGTTAACACTCACGGTAATGTCAACACTCACCGTAATGTCAACTCCCACGGAAATGTCAACACCAGAGGTAATGCCAACACACACGGTAATGTAAACACCCGCGGTAATGTCAACACCAGCGGTAATGTCAACACACAAGGTAATGTCAACACCCGCGGAAATGTCAACACTCACGGTAATGTCAACACTCACATTAATGTCAACACTCACGGTAATGTCAACACTCACATTAATGTCAACACTCACGGTAATGTCAACACTCACGGTAATGTCAACACTCACGGAAATGTCAACACTCACGGTAATGTCAACACTCACGGTAATGTCAACACACGCGGTACTGTGAACACTCGGGGTAATGTCAACACCCGGGGTAATGTCAACACTCATGGTAATGTCAACACCTGGGGTAATGTCAACACCCGGGGTAATGTAAACAACTGCGGTAATGTCAACACGAACGGTAATGTCAACACCCGCGGAAATGTTAACACTCACGGTAATGTCAACACTCACAGTAATGTCTACACTCACGGTAATGTCAACACCCGCGGTAATGTCAACACCCGGGGTAATGTCAACACTCACAGTAATGTCAACACCTGGGGTAATGTCAACACTCGGGGTAATGTCAACACCCGGGGGTAATGTCAACATCCACGGTTATGTCAACACTCACGGTAATGTTAACACCCACTGTATTGTCAACACTCACGGTAATGTTATCACTCACGGTAATGTGAACACTCACGGGAATGTTAACACTCACAGTAATGTCAACACTCACGGTAATGTCAACACCCGGGGTAATGTCAACACCCGCGGTATTGTCAATACTCACGGTAATGTTAACACATACGGTAATGTCAACATTCACGGTAATGTCAACACCCACGGTAATGTCAACACGGACGGTAATGTCAACACTCACGGTAATGTCAACACTCACGGTAATGTCAACACCCACGGTAATGTCAACACCAGGGGTAATGTCAACACTCACGGTAATGTCAACACCCGCGGTAATGTCAACACTCACGGTAATGTTAACACCCAAGGTAATGTCAACACGCTCGGTAATGTCAACACTTAAGGTAATGTCAACACCCACAGTAATGTCAACACTCACAGTAATGTCAACACTCACTGTAATGTTATCATTCACGGTAATGTCAACACTCACGGTAATGTCAACACTCACAGTAATGTCAACACCCATGGCAATGTTAACACCAGCGGTAATATAAACACTCACGGAAATGTAAACAACCACGGTAATGTCAACACTCACGGTAATATCAACTCCCGCGGTAATGTCAACACCCTAGGTAATGTAAACACCCACAGTACTGTCAACACCCGGAGTAATGTCAACACTTACTGTAATGTCAACACCCCCGGTAATGTTAACACTCACGGTAATATCAACACTCACGGTAATGTCAACACTCACACTAATGTCAACACTCACGGTAATGTTAACACTCACGGTAATGTTAACACTCACGGTAATGTCAACACTCACGGTAATGTTAAAACTCACGGTAATGTCAACACCGACGGTAATGTCAACACCCACGGTAATGTCAACACTCACGGTAATGTCAACACCCACGGTAATGTCAACACCATAGGTAATGTCAACACTCACGGTAATGTCAACACCCGCGGTAATATCAAAATCCGGGGTAATGTCAACACCCAGAGTACTGTCAACACCAGGGTAATGTCAATACTCACGGTAATGTCAACACCAGAGGTAATGTCAACACTCACGGTAATGTCAACAACCGCGGTAATGTTAACACCCGCGGTAATGTCAACACTCACGGTAATATCAACACTCACGGTAATGTCAACACTCACGAAATGTCAACTCTCGCGGTAATGTTATCATTCACGGCAATGTAAATACTCACGGTAATGTCAACACTCACGGTAATGTCAACTCCCGCGGTAATGTTAACACCCGCGGTAATTTCAACACTCACGGTAATATCAACACTCACAGTAATGTCTACACTCACGGTAATGTCAACTCTCGCGGTAATGTCAACATTCACGGTAATGTCAACACTCACCGTAATGTCAACACTCACGGTAATGTCAACACCCGCGGTAATGTCAACACCCATTTTAATGTCAACACCCACGGTAATGTCAACACCAGAGGCACTGTCAACACCCGGGGTAATGTCAACACCCGGGGTAATGTCAACATCCACGGCAATGTTAACACTCACGGTAATGTCAACACCATCAGTAGTGTCAACACCCGGAGTAATGTCAACACTCACAGTAATGTCAACATCCGCGGTAATGTTAACACTCACAGTAATATCAACACTCACGGTAATGTCAACACTCAGGGTAATGTCAACACTCACGGTAATGTTAACACTCACGGTAATGTCAACACTCACGGTAATGTCAACACCCACGGTAATGTCAACACTAGATGTAATGTCAACACTCACGGTAATGTCAACACTCACGGTAATGTCAACACCATAGGTTATGTCAACACTCACGGTAATGTCAACACCCACGGTAATGTCAAAACCCAGGGTAATGTCAACACCCAGAGTACTGTCAACACCCAGGGTAATGTCAACATTTCCGGTAATGTCAACACTCACATTAATGTCAACACTCGCGGTAATGTGAACACTTACGGTAATGTGAACACTCACGGTAATGTTAACACTCACGGTAATGTTAACACTCACAGTATGTCAACACTCACGGTAATGTCAACACTCACGGTAATGTTAACACTCACGGTAATGTCAACACTCACCGTAATGTCAACTCCCACGGAAATGTCAACACCAGAGGTAATGCCAACACACACGGTAATGTCAACACCCGCGGTAATGTCAACACCAGCGGTAATGTCAACACACACGGTAATGTCAACACCCGCGGAAATGTCAACACTCACGGTAATGTCAACACTCACATTAATGTCAACACTCACGGTAATGTCAACACTCACATTAATGTCAACACTCACGGTAATGTCAACACTCACGGTAATGTCAACACTCACGGAAATGTCAACACTCACGGTAATGTCAACACTCACGGTAATGTCAACACACGCGGTACTGTGAACACGCGGGGTAATGTCAACACCCGGGGTAATGTCAACACTCATGGTAATGTCAACACCCGGGGTAATGTCAACACCCGGGGTAATGTAAACACCTGCAGGAATGTCAACACGAACGGTAATGTCAACACCCGTGGAAATGTTAACACTCACGGTAATGTCTACACTCACGGTAATGTCAACACCCGCGGTAATGTCAACACCCGGGGTAATGTCAACACTCACAGTAATGTCAACACCTGGGGTAATGTCAACACTCGGGGTAATGTCAACACCCGGGGGTAATGTCAACATCCACGGTTATGTCAACACTCACGGTAATGTTAACACCCACTGTATTGTCAACACTCACGGTAATGTTATCACTCACGGTAATGTGAACACTCACGGGAATGTTAACACTCACAGTAATGTCAACACTCACGGTAATGTCAACACCCGGGGTAATGTCAACACCCGCGGTATTGTCAATACTCACGGTAATGTTAACACATACGGTAATGTCAACATTCACGGTAATGTCAACACCCATGGTAATGTCAACACTGACGGTAATGTCAACACTCACGGTAATGTCAACACTCACGGTAATGTCAACATCCACGGTAATGTCAACACCAGGGGTAATGTCAACACTCACGGTAATGTCAACACTCACGGTAATGTCAACACTCACGGAAGTGTCAACTCTCACGGTAATGTCATCATTCACGGTAATTTCAACACTCACCGTAATGTCAACACTCACGGTAATGTCAACACGTTCGGTAATGTCAACACCCACGGTAATTTCAACACCGGGGGGTAATGTTAACTCCCGGGCTAATGTCAACACCCACGGTAATGTTAACACTCACGGTAATGTCAACACCCACAGTAATGTCAACACCAGAGGTAATGTCAACACCATAGGTAATGCCAACACTCAGGGTAATGTCAACACCCGCAGTAATGTCAACACCCGGGGTAATGTCAACACCAGAGGTAATGTCAACACCATAGGTAATGTCAACACTCACGGTAATGTCAACAGCCGGGGTAATGTCAACACCTGCGGTATTGTCAATACTCACGGTAATGTTAACACATACGGTAATGTCAACACTCACGGTAATGTCAACACCCACGGTAATGTCAACACCAGGGGTAATGTCAACACTCACGGTAATGTCAACACTCACGGTAATGTCAACACACACGGTAATGTCAACACCAGGGGTAATGTCAACACTCACGGTAATGTCAACACTCACGGTAATGTCAACACTCACGGAAGTGTCAACTCTCACGGTAATGTCATCATTCACGGTAATTTCAACACTCACTGTAATGTCAACACTCACGGTAATGTCAACACGCGCGGTAATGTCAACACCCACGGTAATTTCAACACCTGGGGGTAATGTTAACACCCGGGGTAATGTCGACACTCACGGTAAGGTCAACACTCACATTAATGTCAACACTCAAAGTAATATCAACACTCACGGAAATGTCAACACCCGCAGTAATGTCAACACCTGCGGTAATGTCAACACCCGCGGTAATGTCAACACTCACAGTAATGTCTACACTCACGGTAATGTCAACTCTCGCGGTAATGTCAACATTCACGGTAATGTCAACACTCACCGTAATGTCAACACTCACGGTAATGTCAACACCCGCGGTAATGTCAACACCCATTGTAATGTCAACACCCACGGTAATGTCAACACCAGAGGCACTGTCAACACCCGGGGTAATGTCAACACCCGGGGTAATGTCAACATCCACGGCAATGTTAACACTCACGGTAATGTCAACACCATCAGTAGTGTCAACACCCGGAGTAATGTCAACACTCACAGTAATGTCAACACCCGCGGTAATGTTAACACTCACAGTAATATCAACACTCACGGTAATGTCAACACTCAGGGTAATGTCAACACTCACGGTAATGTTAACACTCACGGTAATGTCAACACTCACAATAATGTCAACACCCACGGTAATGTCAACACTAGATGTAATGTCAACACTCACGGTAATGTCAACACTCACGGTAATGTCAACACCATAGGTTATGTCAACACTCACGGTAATGTCAACACCCACGGTAATGTCAAAACCCAGGGTAATGTCAACACCCAGAGTACTGTCAACACCCAGGGTAATGTCAACATTTCCGGTAATGTCAACACTCACATTAATGTCAACACTCACGGTAATGTCAACACTTACGGTAATGTGAACACTCACGGTAATGTTAACACTCACGGTAATGTTAACACTCACAGTATGTCAACACTCACGGTAATGTCAACACTCACGGTAATGTTAACACTCACGGTAATGTCAACACTCACCGTAATGTCAACTCCCACGGAAATGTCAACACCAGAGGTAATGCCAACACACACGGTAATGTCAACACCTGCGGTAATGTCAACACCAGCGGTAATGTCAACACACACGGTAATGTCAACACCCGCGGAAATGTCAACACTCACGGTAATGTCAACACTCACATTAATGTCAACACTCACGGTAATGTCAACACTCACATTAATGTCAACACTCACGGTAATGTCAACACTCACGGTAATGTCAACACTCACGGAAATGTCAACACTCACGGTAATGTCAACACTCACGGTAATGTCAACACACGCGGTACTGTGAACACTCGGGGTAATGTCAACACCCGGGGTAATGTCAACACTCGTGGTAATGTCAACACCCGGGGTAATGTCAACACCCGGGGTAATGTAAACACCTGCAGGAATGTCAACACGAACGGTAATGTCAACACCCGCGGAAATGTTAACACTCACGGTAATGTCTACACTCACGGTAATGTCAACACCCGCGGTAATGTCAACACCCGGGGTAATGTCAACACTCACAGTAATGTCAACACCTGGGGTAATGTCAACACTCGGGGTAATGTCAACACCCGGGGGTAATGTCAACATCCACGGTTATGTCAACACTCACGGTAATGTTAACACCCACTGTATTGTCAACACTCACGGTAATGTTATCACTCACGGTAATGTGAACACTCACGGGAATGTTAACACTCACAGTAATGTCAACACTCACGGTAATGTCAACACCCGGGGTAATGTCAACACCCGCGGTATTGTCAATACTCACGGTAATGTTAACACATACGGTAATGTCAACATTCACGGTAATGTCAACACCCATGGTAATGTCAACACTGACGGTAATGTCAACACTCACGGTAATGTCAACACTCACGGTAATGTCAACATCCACGGTAATGTCAACACCAGGGGTAATGTCAACACTCACGGTAATGTCAACACTCACGGTAATGTCAACACTCACGGAAGTGTCAACTCTCACGGTAATGTCATCATTCACGGTAATTTCAACACTCACCGTAATGTCAACACTCACGGTAATGTCAACACGTTCGGTAATGTCAACACCCACGGTAATTTCAACACCGGGGGGTAATGTTAAATCCCGGGCTAATGTCAACACCCACGGTAATGTTAACACTCACGGTATTGTCAACACCCACAGTAATGTCAACACCAGAGGTAATGTCAACACCATAGGTAATGCCAACACTCAGGGTAATGTCAACACCCGCAGTAATGTCAACACCCGCGGTAATGTCAACACTCACAGTAATGTCTACACTCACGGTAATGTCAACTCTCGCGGTAATGTCAACATTCACGGTAATGTCAACACTCACCGTAATGTCAACACTCACGGTAATGTCAACACCCGCGGTAATGTCAACACCCATTGTAATGTCAACACCCACGGTAATGTCAACATCAGAGGCACTGTCAACACCCGGGGTAATGTCAACACCCGGGGTAATGTCAACATCCACGGCAATGTTAACACTCACGGTAATGTCAACACCATCAGTAGTGTCAACACCCGGAGTAATGTCAACACTCACAGTAATGTCAACACCCGCGGTAATGTTAACACTCACAGTAATATCAACACTCACGGTAATGTCAACACTCAGGGTAATGTCAACACTCACGGTAATGTTAACACTCACGGTAATGTCAACACTCACAATAATGTCAACACCCACGGTAATGTCAACACTAGATGTAATGTCAACACTCACGGTAATGTCAACACTCACGGTAATGTCAACACCATAGGTTATGTCAACACTCACGGTAATGTCAACACCCACGGTAATGTCAAAACCCAGGGTAATGTCAACACCCAGAGTACTGTCAACACCCAGGGTAATGTCAACATTTCCGGTAATGTCAACACTCACATTAATGTCAACACTCACGGTAATGTCAACACTTACGGTAATGTGAACACTCACGGTAATGTTAACACTCACGGTAATGTTAACACTCACAGTATGTCAACACTCACGGTAATGTCAACACTCACGGTAATGTTAACACTCACGGTAATGTCAACACTCACCGTAATGTCAACTCCCACGGAAATGTCAACACCAGAGGTAATGCCAACACACACGGTAATGTCAACACCCGCGGTAATGTCAACACCAGCGGTAATGTCAACACACACGGTAATGTCAACACCCGCGGAAATGTCAACACTCACGGTAATGTCAACACTCACATTAATGTCAACACTCACGGTAATGTCAACACTCACATTAATGTCAACACTCACGGTAATGTCAACACTCACGGTAATGTCAACACTCACGGAAATGTCAACACTCACGGTAATGTCAACACTCACGGTAATGTCAACACACGCGGTACTGTGAACACTCGGGGTAATATCAACACCCGGGGTAATGTCAACACTCATGGTAATGTCAACACCCGGGGTAATGTCAACACCCGGGGTAATGTAAACACCTGCAGGAATGTCAACACGAACGGTAATGTCAACACCCGCGGAAATGTTAACACTCACGGTAATGTCTACACTCACGGTAATGTCAACACCCGCGGTAATGTCAACACCCGGGGTAATGTCAACACTCACAGTAATGTCAACACCTGGGGTAATGTCAACACTCGGGGTAATGTCAACACCCGGGGGTAATGTCAACATCCACGGTTATGTCAACACTCACGGTAATGTTAACACCCACTGTATTGTCAACACTCACGGTAATGTTATCACTCACGGTAATGTGAACACTCACGGGAATGTTAACACTCACAGTAATGTCAACACTCACGGTAATGTCAACACCCGGGGTAATGTCAACACCCGCGGTATTGTCAATACTCACGGTAATGTTAACACATACGGTAATGTCAACATTCACGGTAATGTCAACACCCATGGTAATGTCAACACTGACGGTAATGTCAACACTCACGGTAATGTCAACACTCACGGTAATGTAAACACCTGCAGGAATGTCAACACGAACGGTAATGTCAACACCCGCGGAAATGTTAACACTCACGGTAATGTCTACACTCACGGTAATGTCAACACCCGCGGTAATGTCAACACCCGGGGTAATGTCAACACTCACAGTAATGTCAACACCTGGGGTAATGTCAACACTCGGGGTAATGTCAACACCCGGGGGTAATGTCAACATCCACGGTTATGTCAACACTCACGGTAATGTTAACACCCACTGTATTGTCAACACTCACGGTAATGTTATCACTCACGGTAATGTGAACACTCACGGGAATGTTAACACTCACAGTAATGTCAACACTCACGGTAATGTCAACACCCGGGGTAATGTCAACACCCGCGGTATTGTCAATACTCACGGTAATGTTAACACATACGGTAATGTCAACATTCACGGTAATGTCAACACCCATGGTAATGTCAACACTGACGGTAATGTCAACACTCACGGTAATGTCAACACTCACGGTAATGTCAACACTCACGGAAGTGTCAACTCTCACGGTAATGTCATCATTCACGGTAATTTCAACACTCACCGTAATGTCAACACTCACGGTAATGTCAACACGTTCGGTAATGTCAACACCCACGGTAATTTCAACACCGGGGGGTAATGTTAACTCCCGGGCTAATGTCAACACCCACGGTAATGTTAACACTCACGGTAATGTCAACACCCACAGTAATGTCAACACCAGAGGTAATGTCAACACCATAGGTAATGCCAACACTCAGGGTAATGTCAACACCCGCAGTAATGTCAACACCCGGGGTAATGTCAACACCAGAGGTAATGTCAACACCATAGGTAATGTCAACACTCACGGTAATGTCAACAGCCGGGGTAATGTCAACACCTGCGGTATTGTCAATACTCACGGTAATGTTAACACATACGGTAATGTCAACACTCACGGTAATGTCAACACCCACGGTAATGTCAACACCAGGGGTAATGTCAACACTCACGGTAATGTCAACACTCACGGTAATGTCAACACACACGGTAATGTCAACACCAGGGGTAATGTCAACACTCACGGTAATGTCAACACTCGCGGTAATGTCAACACTCACGGAAGTGTCAACTCTCACGGTAATGTCATCATTCACGGTAATTTCAACACTCACTGTAATGTCAACACTCACGGTAATGTCAACACGCGCGGTAATGTCAACACCCACGGTAATTTCAACACCTGGGGGTAATGTTAACACCCGGGGTAATGTCGACACTCACGGTAAGGTCAACACTCACATTAATGTCAACACTCAAAGTAATATCAACACTCACGGTAATGTCAACACCCGCAGTAATGTCAACACCTGCGGTAATGTCAACACCCGCGGTAATGTCAACACTCACAGTAATGTCTACACTCACGGTAATGTCAACTCTCGCGGTAATGTCAACATTCACGGTAATGTCAACACTCACCGTAATGTCAACACTCACGGTAATGTCAACACCCGCGGTAATGTCAACACCCATTGTAATGTCAACACCCACGGTAATGTCAACACCAGAGGCACTGTCAACACCCGGGGTAATGTCAACACCCGGGGTAATGTCAACATCCACGGCAATGTTAACACTCACGGTAATGTCAACACCATCAGTAGTGTCAACACCCGGAGTAATGTCAACACTCACAGTAATGTCAACACCCGCGGTAATGTTAACACTCACAGTAATATCATTACTCACGGTAATGTCAACACTCAGGGTAATGTCAACACTCACGGTAATGTTAACACTCACGGTAATGTCAACACTCACAATAATGTCAACACCCACGGTAATGTCAACACTAGATGTAATGTCAACACTCACGGTAATGTCAACACTCACGGTAATGTCAACACCATAGGTTATGTCAACACTCACGGTAATGTCAACACCCACGGTAATGTTAAAACCCAGGGTAATGTCAACACCCAGAGTACTGTCAACACCCAGGGTAATGTCAACATATCCGGTAATGTCAACACTCACATTAATGTCAACACTCACGGTAATGTCAACACTCACGATAATGTTAACATTCACGGTAATGTTAACACTCACGGTAATGTTAACACTCACAGTATGTCAACACTCACGGTAATGTCAACACTCACGGTAATCTTAACACTCACGGTAATGTCAACACTCACCGTAATGTCAACTCCCACGGAAATGTCAACACCAGAGGTAATGCCAACACACACGGTAATGTCAACACCCGCGGTAATGTCAACACCAGCGGAAATGTCAACACACACGGTAATGTCAACACCCGCGGAAATGTCAACACTCACGGTAATGTCAACACTCACATTAATGTCAACACTCACGGTAATGTCAACACTCACATTAATGTCAACACTCACGGTAATGTCAACACTCATGGTAATGTCAACACTCACGGAAATGTCAACACTCACGGTAATGTCAACACTCACGGTAATGTCAACACACGCGGTACTGTGAACACTCGGGGTAATGTCAACACCCGGGGTAATGTCAACACTCATGGTAATGTCAACACCCGGGGTAATGTCAACACCCGGGGTAATGTAAACACCTGCGGTAATGTCAACACGAACGGTAATGTCAACACCCGCGGAAATGTTAACACTCACGGTAATGTCAACACTCACAGTAATGTCTACACTCACGGTAATGTCAACACCCGCGGTAATGTCAACACCCGGTTTAATGTCAACACTCACAGTAATGTCAACACCTGGGGTAATGTCAACACTCCGGGTAATGTCAACACCCGGGGGAAATGTCAACATCCACGGTTATGTCAACACTCACGGTAATGTTAACACCCACTGTATTGTCAACACTCACGGTAATGTTATCACTCACGGTAATGTGAACACTCACGGGAATGTTAACACTCACAGTAATGTCAACACTCACGGTAATGTCAACACCCGGGGTAATGTCAACACCCGCGGTATTGTCAATACTCACGGTAATGTTAACACATACGGTAATGTCAACATTCACGGTAATGTCAACACCCACGGTAATGTCAACACTGACGGTAATGTCAACACTCACGGTAATGTCAACACTCACGGTAATGTCAACACCCACGGTAATGTCAACACCAGGGGTAATGTCAACACTCTCGGTAATGTCAACACTCACGGTAATGTCAACACTCACGGAAGTGTCAACTCTCACGGTAATGTCATCATTCACGGTAATTTCAACACTCACCGTAATGTCAACACTCACGGTAATGTCAATACGCGCGGTAATGTCAACACCCACGGTAATTTCAACACCGGGGGGTAATGTTAACTCCCGGGGTAATGTCAACACCCACGGTAATGTCAACACTCAAGGTAATGTTAACACTCACGGTAATGTCAACACTCACCGTAATGTCAACTCCCACGGAAATGTCAACACCAGAGGTAATGCCAACACACACGGTAATGTAAACACCCGCGGTAATGTCAACACCAGCGGTAATGTCAACACACACGGTAATGTCAACACCCGCGGAAATGTCAACACTCACGGTAATGTCAACACTCACATTAATGTCAACACTCACGGTAATGTCAACACTCACATTAATGTCAACACTCACGGTAATGTCAACACTCACGGTAATGTCAACACACGCGGTACTGTGAACACTCGGGGTAATGTCAACACCCGGGGTAATGTCAACACTCATGGTAATGTCAACACCCGGGGTAATGTCAACACCCGGGGTAATGTAAACACCTGCAGGAATGTCAACACGAACGGTAATGTCAACACCCGCGGAAATGTTAACACTCACGGTAATGTCTACACTCACGGTAATGTCAACACCCGCGGTAATGTCAACACCCGGGGTAATGTCAACACTCACAGTAATGTCAACACCTGGGGTAATGTCAACACTCGGGGTAATGTCAACACCCGGGGGTAATGTCAACATCCACGGTTATGTCAACACTCACGGTAATGTTAACACCCACTGTATTGTCAACATTCACGGTAATGTTATCACTCACGGTAATGTGAACACTCACGGGAATGTTAACACTCACAGTAATGTCAACACTCACGGTAATGTCAACACCCGGGGTAATGTCAACACCCGCGGTATTGTCAATACTCACGGTAATGTTAACACATACGGTAATGTCAACATTCACGGTAATGTCAACACCCATGGTAATGTCAACACTGACGGTAATGTCAACACTCACGGTAATGTCAACACTCACGGTAATGTCAACACTCACGGTAATGTCAACACCCACGGTAATGTCAACACCAGGGGTAATGTCAACACTCACGGTAATGTCAACACTCACGGTAATGTCAACACTCACGGAAGTGTCAACTCTCACGGTAATGTCATCATTCACGGTAATTTCAACACTCACCGTAATGTCAACACTCACGGTAATGTCAACACGCGCGGTAATGTCAACACACACGGTAATGTCAATACCAGGGGTAATGTCAACACTCACGGTAATGTCAACACTCACGGTAATGTCAACACTCACGGAAGTGTCAACTCTCACGGTAATGTCATCATTCACGGTAATTTCAACACTCACTGTAATGTCAACACTCACGGAAGTGTCAACTCTCACGGTAATGTCAACACCCACGGTAATTTCAACACCTGGGGGTAATGTTAACACCCGGGGTAATGTCGACACTCACGGTAAGGTCAACACTCACATTAATGTCAACACTCAAAGTAATATCAACACTCACGGTAATGTCAACACCCGCGGTAATGTCAACACCTGCGGTAATGTCAACACCCGCGGTAATGTCAACACTCACAGTAATGTCTACACTCACGGTAATGTCAACTCTCGCGGTAATGTCAACATTCACGGTAATGTCAACACTCACCGTAATGTCAACACTCACAGTAATGTCAACACCCGCGGTAATGTCAACACCCATTGTAATGTCAACACCCACGGTAATGTCAACACCAGAGGCACTGTCAACACCCGGGGTAATGTCAACACCCGGGGTAATGTCAACATCCACGGCAATGTTAACACTCACGGTAATGTCAACACCATCAGTAGTGTAAACACCCGGAGTAATGTCAACACTCACAGTAATGTCAACACCCGCGGTAATGTTAACACTCACAGTAATATCAACACTCACGGTAATGTCAACACTCAGGGTAATGTCAACACTCACGGTAATGTTAACACTCACGGTAATGTCAACACTCACAATAATGTCAACACCCACGGTAATGTCAACACTAGATGTAATGTCAACACTCACGGTAATGTCAACACTCACGGTAATGTCAACACCATAGGTTATGTCAACACTCACGGTAATGTCAACACCCACGGTAATGTCAAAACCCAGGGTAATGTCAACACCCAGAGTACTGTCAACACCCAGGGTAATGTCAACATTTCCGGTAATGTCAACACTCACATTACTGTCAACACTCACGGTAATGTCAACACTCTCGATAATGTTAACATTCACGGTAATGTTAACACTCACGGTAATGTTAACACTCACAGTATGTCAACACTCACGGTAATGTCAACACTCACGGTAATCTTAACACTCACGGTAATGTCAACACTCACCGTAATGTCAACTCCCATGGAAATGTCAACACCAGAGGTAATGCCAACACACACGGTAATGTCAACACCCGCGGTAATGTCAACACCAGCGGTAATGTCAACACACACGGTAATGTCAACACCCGCGGAAATGTCAACACTCACGGTAATGTCAACACTCACATTAATGTCAACACTCACGGTAATGTCAACACTCACATTAATGTCAACACTCACGGTAATGTCAACACCCGGGGTAATGTCAACACCCGCGGTATTGTCAATACTCACCGTAATGTTAACACATACGGTAATGTCAACATTCACGGTAATGTCAACACCCACGGTAATGTCAACACTGACGGTAATGTCAACACTCACGGTAATGTCAACACTCACGGTAATGTCAACACCCACGGTAATGTCAACACCAGGGGTAATGTCAACACTCACGGTAATGTCAACACTCACGGTAATGTCAACACTCACGGAAGTGTCAACTCTCACGGTAATGTCATCCTTCACGGTAATTTCAACACTCACCGTAATGTCAACACTCACGGTAATGTCAATACGCGCGGTAATGTCAACACCCCCGGTAATTTCAACACCGGGGGGTAATGTTAACTCCCGGGGTAATGTCAACACCCACGGTAATGTCAACACTCAAGGTAATGTTAACACTCACGGTAATGTCAACACTCACCGTAATGTCAACTCCCACGGAAATGTCAACACCAGAGGTAATGCCAACACACACGGTAATGTAAACACCCGCGGTAATGTCAACACCAGCGGTAATGTCAACACACACGGTAATGTCAACACCCGCGGAAATGTCAACACTCACGGTAATGTCAACACTCACATTAATGTCAACACTCACGGTAATGTCAACACTCACATTAATGTCAACACTCACGGTAATGTCAACACTCACGGTAATGTCAACACACGCGGTACTGTGAACACTCGGGGTAATGTCAACACCCGGGGTAATGTCAACACTCATGGTAATGTCAACACCCGGGGTAATGTCAACACCCGGGGTAATGTAAACACCTGCAGGAATGTCAACACGAACGGTAATGTCAACACCCGCGGAAATGTTAACACTCACGGTAATGTCTACACTCACGGTAATGTCAACACCCGCGGTAATGTCAACACCCGGGGTAATGTCAACACTCACAGTAATGTCAACACCTGGGGTAATGTCAACACTCGGGGTAATGTCAACACCCGGGGGTAATGTCAACATCCACGGTTATGTCAACACTCACGGTAATGTTAACACCCACTGTATTGTCAACATTCACGGTAATGTTATCACTCACGGTAATGTGAACACTCACGGGAATGTTAACACTCACAGTAATGTCAACACTCACGGTAATGTCAACACCCGGGGTAATGTCAACACCCGCAGTATTGTCAATACTCACGGTAATGTTAACACATACGGTAATGTCAACATTCACGGTAATGTCAACACCCATAGTAATGTCAACACTGACGGTAATGTCAACACTCACGGTAATGTCAACACTCACGGTAATGTCAACACCCACGGTAATGTCAACACCAGGGGTAATGTCAACACTCACGGTAATGTCAACACTCACGGTAATGTCAACACTCACGGAAGTGGCAACTCTCACGGTAATGTCATCATTCACGGTAATTTCAACACTCACCGTAATGTCAACACTCACGGTAATGTCAACACGCGCGGTAATGTCAACACCCACGGTAATTTCAACACCGGGGGGTAATGTTAACTCCCGGGCTAATGTCAACACCCACGGTAATGTTAACACTCACGGTAATGTCAACACCCACAGTAATGTCAACACCAGAGGTAATGTCAACACCATAGGTAATGCCAACACTCAGGGTAATGTCAACACCCGCAGTAATGTCAACACCCGGGGTAATGTCAACACCAGAGGTAATGTCAACACCATAGGTAATGTCAACACTCACGGTAATGTCAACAGCCGGGGTAATGTCAACACCTGCGGTATTGTCAATACTCACGGTAATGTTAACACATACGGTAATGTCAACACTCACGGTAATGTCAACACCCACGGTAATGTCAACACCAGGGGTAATGTCAACACTCACGGTAATGTCAACACTCACGGTAATGTCAACACACACGGTAATGTCAACACCAGGGGTAATGTCAACACTCACGGTAATGTCAACACTCACGGTAATGTCAACACTCACGGAAGTGTCAACTCTCACGGTAATGTCATCATTCACGGTAATTTCAACACTCACTGTAATGTCAACACTCACGGTAATGTCAACACGCGCGGTTATGTCAACACCCACGGTAATTTCAACACCTGGGGGTAATGTTAACACCCGGGTTAATGTCGACACTCACGGTAAGGTCAACACTCACATTAATGTCAACACTCAAAGTAATATCAACACTCACGGTAATGTCAACACCCGCGGTAATGTCAACACCTGCGGTAATGTCAACACCCGCGGTAATGTCAACACTCACAGTAATGTCTACACTCACGGTAATGTCAACTCTCGCGGTAATGTCAACATTCACGGTAATGTCAACACTCACCGTAATGTCAACACTCACAGTAATGTCAACACCCGCGGTAATGTCAACACCCATTGTAATGTCAACACCCACGGTAATGTCAACACCAGAGGCACTGTCAACACCCGGGGTAATGTCAACACCCGGGGTAATGTCAACATCCACGGCAATGTTAACACTCACGGTAATGTCAACACCATCAGTAGTGTAAACACCCGGAGTAATGTCAACACTCACAGTAATGTCAACACCCGCGGTAATGTTAACACTCACAGTAATATCAACACTCACGGTAATGTCAACACTCAGGGTAATGTCAACACTCACGGTAATGTTAACACTCACGGTAATGTCAACACTCACAATAATGTCAACACCCACGGTAATGTCAACACTAGATGTAATGTCAACACTCACGGTAATGTCAACACTCACGGTAATGTCAACACCATAGGTTATGTCAACACTCACGGTAATGTCAACACCCACGGTAATGTCAAAACCCAGGGTAATGTCAACACCCAGAGTACTGTCATCACCCAGGGTAATGTCAACATTTCCGGTAATGTCAACACTCACATTAATGTCAACACTCACGGTAATGTCAACACTCACGATAATGTTAACATTCACGGTAATGTTAACACTCACGGTAATGTTAACACTCACAGTATGTCAACACTCACAGTAATGTCAACACTCACGGTAATCTTAACACTCACGGTAATGTCAACACTCACCGTAATGTCAACTCCCACGGAAATGTCAACACCAGAGGTAATGCCAACACACACGGTAATGTCAACACCCGCGGTAATGTCAACACCAGCGGTAATGTCAACACACACGGTAATGTCAACACCCGCGGAAATGTCAACACTCACGGTAATGTCAACACTCACATTAATGTCAACACTCACGGTAATGTCAACACTCACATTAATGTCAACACTCACGGTAATGTCAACACTCACGGTAATGTCAACACTCACGGAAATGTCAACACTCACGGTAATGTCAACACTCACGGTAATGTCAACACACGCGGTACTGTGAACACTCGGGGTAATGTCAACACCCGGGGTAATGTCAACACTCATGATAATGTCAACACCCGGGGTAATGTCAACACCCGGGGTAATGTAAACACCTGCGGTAATGTCAACACGAACGGTAATGTCAACACCCGCGGAAATGTTAACACTCACGGTAATGTCAACACTCACAGTAATGTCTACACTCACGGTAATGTCAACACCCGCGGTAATGTCAACACCCGGGGTAATGTCAACACTCACAGTAATGTCAATACCTGGGGTAATGTCAACACTCGGGGTAATGTCAACACCCGGGGGAAATGTCAACATCCACGGTTATGTCAACACTCACGGTAATGTTAACACCCACTGTATTGTCAACACTCACGGTAATGTTATCACTCACGGTAATGTGAACACTCACGGGAATGTTAACACTCACAGTAATGTCAACACTCACGGTAATGTCAACACCCGGGGTAATGTCAACACCCGCGGTATTGTCAATACTCACGGTAATGTTAACACATACGGTAATGTCAACATTCACGGTAATGTCAACACCCACGGTAATGTCAACACTGACGGTAATGTCAACACTCACGGTAATGTCAACACTCACGGTAATGTCAACACCCACGGTAATGTCAACACCAGGGGTAATGTCAACACTCACGGTAATGTCAACACTCACGGTAATGTCAACACTCACGGAAGTGTCAACTCTCACGGTAATGTCATCATTCACGGTAATTTCAACACTCACCGTAATGTCAACACTCACGGTAATGTCAATACGCGCGGTAATGTCAACACCCACGGTAATTTCAACACCGGGGGGTAATGTTAACTCCCGGGGTAATGTCAACACCCACGGTAATGTCAACACTCAAGGTAATGTTAACACTCACGGTAATGTCAACACTCACCGTAATGTCAACTCCCAAGGAAATGTCAACACCAGAGGTAATGCCAACACACACGGTAATGTAAACACCCGCAGTAATGTCAACACCAGCGGTAATGTCAACACACACGGTAATGTCAACACCCGCGGAAATGTCAACACTCACGGTAATGTCAACACTCACATTAATGTCAACACTCACGGTAATGTCAACACTCACATTAATGTCAACACTCACGGTAATGTCAACACACGCGGTACTGTGAACACTCGGGGTAATGTCAACACCCGGGGTAATGTCAACACTCATGGTAATGTCAACACCCGGGGTAATGTCAACACCCGGGGTAATGTTAACACCTGCGGTAATGTCAACACGAACGGTAATGTCAACACCCGCGGAAATGTTAACACTCACGGTAATGTCAACACTCACAGTAATGTCTACACTCACGGTAATGTCAACACCCGCGGTAATGTCAACACCCGGGGTAATGTCAACACTCACAGTAATGTCAACACCTGGGGTAATGTCAACACTCGGGGTAATGTCAACACCCGGGGGTAATGTCAACATCCACGGTATTGTCAATACTCACGGTAATGTTAACACATACGGTAATGTCAACATTCACGGTAATGTCAACACCCACGGTAATGTCAACACTGACGGTAATGTCAACACTCACGGTAATGTCAACACTCACGGTAATGTCAACACCCACGGTAATGTCAACACCAGGGGTAATGTCAACACTCACGGTAATGTCAACACTCACGGTAATGTCAACACTCACGGAAGTGTCAACTCTCACGGTAATGTCATCATTCACGGTAATTTCAACACTCACCGTAATGTCAACACTCACGGTAATGTCAATACGCGCGGTAATGTCAACACACACGGTAATTTCAACACCGGGGGGTAATGTTAACTCCCGGGGTAATGTCAACACCCACGGTAATGTTAACACTCACGGTAATGTCAACACCCACAGTAATGTCAACACCAGAGGTAATGTCAAAACCAAAGGTAATGCCAACACTCAGGGTAATGTCAACACCCGCAGTAATGTCAACACCTGGGGTAATGTCAACACCAGAGGTAATGTCAACACCATAGGTAATGTCAACACTCACGGTAATGTCAACAGCCGGGGTAATATCAACACCTGCGGTATTGTCAATACTCACGGTAATGTTAACACATACGGTAATGTCAACACTCACGGTAATGTCAACACCCACGGTAATGTCAACACTGACGGTAATATCAACACTCACGGTAATGTCAACACTCACGGTAATGTCAACACCCACGGTAATGTCAACACCAGGGGTAATGTCAACACTCACGGTAATGTCAACACTCACGGTAATGTCAACACTCACGGAAGTGTCAACTCTCACGGTAATGTCATCATTCACGGTAATTTCAACACTCACTGTAATGTCAACACTCACGGTAATGTCAACACGCGCGGTAATGTCAACACCCACGGTAATTTCAACACCTGGGGGTAATGTTAACACCCGGGGTAATGTCGACACTCACGGTAAGGTCAACACTCACATTAATGTCAACACTCACAGTAATATCAACACTCACGGTAATGTCAACACCCGCGGTAATGTCAACACCAGCGGTAATGTCAACACCCGCGGTAATGTCAACACTCACGGTAATGTTAACACCCACGGTAATGTCAACACCCGCGGTAATGTCAACACTTAAGGAAATGTCAACACCTACGGTAATGTCAACACTCACAGTAATGTCAACACTCACTGTAATGTTATCATTAACGGTAAAGTCAACACTCACGGTAATGTCAACACCGGCGGTAATGTAAACACTCACGGTAATATAAACACTCACGGTAATGTCAACACTCACGGTAATGTCAACTCCCGCGGTAATGTTAACACCCGCGGTAATGTCAACACTCACGGTAATATCAACACTCACAGTAATGTCTACACTCACGGTAATGTCAACTCTCGCGGTAATTTTAACATTCACGGTAATGTCAACACTCACCGTAATGTCAACACTCACGGTGATGTCAACACCCGCGGTAATGTCAAGACCCATGGAAATGTCAACACCCACGGTAATGTTAACACTCACGGTAATATCAACACTCACGGTAATGTCAACACTCACGGTAATGTCAACACTCACGGTAATGTCAACACTCACGGTAATGTTAACACTCACGGTAATGGTAACACTCACGGTAATGTCAACACTCACGGTAATGTTAAAACTCACGGTAATGTCAACACTGACGGTAATGTCAACACCCACGGTAATGTCAATACTAGAGGTAATGTCAACATTTACGGTAATGTCAACACCCACGGTAATATCAACACTCACGGTAATGTCAACACCATAGGTAATGTCAACACTCACGGTAATGTCAACACCCGCGGTAATGTCAAAATCAGAGGTAATGTCAACACTAAGAGTACTGTCAACACCCAGGGTAATGTCAACACTCACGGTAATGTCAAGACTCACGGTAATGTCAACACCCGCAGTAATGTTAACACCCGCGGTAATGTCAACACTCACGGTAATATCAACACCCACAATAATGTCAACACCTGGAGTAATGTTAACACTTACGGTAATGTCAACACTCACGGTAATGTCAACACCAGAGGTAATGTCAACACTCACGGTAATGTTAACACTCCCGGTAATGTCAACAAACGCGGTAATGTCAACACTCACGGTAATGTCAACACCCGGGGTAATGTCAACACCCGCGGTATTGTCAATACTCACGGTAATGTTAACACATACGGTAATGTCAACATTCACGGTAATGTCAACACCCACGGTAATGTCAACACTGACGGTAATGTCAACACTTACGGTAATGTCAACACTCACGGTAATGTCAACACCCACGGTAATGTCAACACCAGGGGTAATGTCAACACTCACGGTAATGTCAACACTCACGGTAATGTCAACACTCACGGAAGTGTCAACTCTCACGGTAATGTCATCATTCACGGTAATTTCAACACTCACCGTAATGTCAACACTCACGGTAATGTCAATACGCGCGGTAATGTCAACACCCACGGTAATTTCAACACCGGGGGGTAATGTTAACTCCCGGGGTAATGTCAACACCCACGGTAATGTTTCACTCACGGTAGTGTCAACACCCACAGTAATGTCAACACCAGAGGTAATGTCAACACCATAGGTAATGCCAACACTCAGGGTAATGTCAACACCCGCAGTAATGTCAACACCTGAGGTAATGTCAACACCAGAGGTAATGTCAACACCATAGGTAATGTCAACACTCACGGTAATGTCAACACCCACAATAATGTCAACACCTGGAGTAATGTTAACACTTACGGTAATGTCAACACTCACGGTAATGTCAACACCAGAGGTAATGTCAACACTCACGGTAATGTCAACACTCACGGTAATGTTAACACTCCCGGTAATGTCAACAAACGCGGTAATGTCAACACTCACGGTAATGTCAACACTCACGGTAATGTTAACACTCCCGGTAATGTCAACACCCGCGGTAATGTCAACACTTAAGGTAATGTCAACACCCACGGTAATGTCAACACTCACAGTAATGTCAACACTCACTGTAATGTTATCATTCACGGTAATGTCAACACTCACGGTAATGTAAACACTCACGGTAATGTCAACACTCACGGTAATGTCAACTCCCGCGGTAATGTTAACACCCGCGGTAATGTCAACACTCACGGTAATATCAACACTCACAGTAATGTCTACACTCACGGAAATGTCAACTCTCGCGGTAATGTTAACATTCACGGTAATGTCAACACTCACCGTAATGTCAACACTCACGGTAATGTCAACACCCGCGGTAATGTCAACACCCATGGAAATGTCAACACCCACGGTAATGTCAACACCAGGGGCACTGTCAACACCCAGGGTAATGTCAACACTCAGGGTAATGTCAACACCCACGGTAATGTTAACACTCACGGTAATGTCAATACCCACAGTAATGTCAACAGCCGGAGTAATGTCAACACTTACTGTAATGTCAACACCCGCGGTAAAGTTAACACTCACGGTAATATCAACACTCACGGTAATGTCAACACTCACGGTAATGTCAACACTCACGGTAATGTTAACACTCCCGGTAATGTCAACACCCGCGGTAATGTCAACACTTAAGGTAATGTCAACACCCACGGTAATGTCAACACTCACAGTAATGTCAACACTCACTGTAATGTTATCATTCACGGTAATGTCAACACTCACGGTAATGTAAACACTCACGGTAATGTCAACACTCACGGTAATGTCAACTCCCGCGGTAATGTTAACACCCGCGGTAATGTCAACACTCACGGTAATATCAACACTCACAGTAATGTCTACACTCACGGAAATGTCAACTCTCGCGGTAATGTTAACATTCACGGTAATGTCAACACTCACCGTAATGTCAACACTCACGGTAATGTCAACACCCGCGGTAATGTCAACACCCATGGAAATGTCAACACCCACGGTAATGTCAACACCAGGGGCACTGTCAACACCCAGGGTAATGTCAACACCCAGGGTAATGTCAACACCCACGGTAATGTTAACACTCACGGTAATGTCAATACCCACAGTAATGTCAACAGCCGGAGTAATGTCAACACTTACTGTAATGTCAACACCCGCGGTAAAGTTAACACTCACGGTAATATCAACACTCACGGTAATGTCAACACTCACGGTAATGTCAACACTCACGGTAATGTTGACACTCACGGTAATGTTAACACTCACGGTAATGTCAACCCTCACGGTAATGTTAAAACTCACGGTAATGTCAACCCCCACGGTAATGTCAACACCCACGGTAATGTCAACACTCACGGTAAGGTCACCACCCGCGGTAATGTCAACACCTGGGGTAATGTCAAGTCCCAGGGTATTGTCAACACCCAGGGTAATGTCAAGTCCCAGGGAATTGTCAACACCCTGGGTAATATCAACACTCACGGTAATATCAACACTCACGGTAATGTCAACACTCACGGTAATGTCAACACTCACGGTAATGTTAACACTCACGGTAATGTTAACACTCACGGTAATGTCAACACTCACGGAATGTCAACACTCACGGTAATATCAACACTCACTGTAAGGTTATCACTCACGGTAATGCCAACACTCACAGTTTTGTCATCACCCACGGTAATGTCAACACCAGAGGTAATGTCAACACTCACGGTAATGTCAACACCCACGGTAATGTCAACACTCACGGTAATATCAACACCATCGGTAATGTCAACACTCACAGTAATGTCAACACTCACATTAATGTCAACACTCACGGTAATGTTAACACTCACGGTAATGTCAACACTCACAGTATGTCAACACTCATGGTAATGTCAACACTCACGGTAATGTTAACACTCACAGTAATGTTAACACTCACGGTAATGTCAACACTCACAGTATGTCAACACTCACGGTAATGTCAACACTCACGGAAATGTCAACACTCACGGTAATGTTAACACTCACAGTAATGTTAACACTCACGGTAATGTCAACACTCACAGTATGTCAACACTCACGGTAATGTCAACACTCACGGTAATGTTAACTCTCACGGTAATGTCAACACTCACTGTAATGTCAACACCCACGGTAATGTCAACACCAGAGGTAATGCCAACACTCATGGTAATGTCAACACCCGCGGTAATGTCAACTCTCACGGTAATGTCAACACCCGCGGTAATGTCAACACTCTTGGTAATGTCAACACCCGCGGTAATGTCAACACGAGCGGTAATGTCAACACCCGCGGGAATGTCAACACGAGCGGTAATGTCAACACCCGCGGAAATGTCAACACTCAAGGAAATATCAACACTCACGGTAATGTCAACAACCGGGGTAATGTCAACACCCGGGGCAATGTCAACACTCACGATAATGTCAACACCCGTGGTAATGTCAACACCCGGGGTAATGTCAAAATCCGCGGTAATGTCAACACTCGCGGTAATGTTAACACCCACGGTAATGTCAACACCCTGGGTAATGTCAGCACCCGGGTAATGTCAACACCCACGGTAATGTTAACACCCACGGTAATGTCAACACCCTGGGTAATGTCAGCACCCGGGTAATGTCAACACCTGCGGTAATGTCAACACTCACAGTAATGTGAACACTCACGGTACTGTGAACACTCGGGGTAATGTAAACACTCACGGTAATGTCAACACTCACGGAATGTCAACACTCACGGTAATATCAACACTCACTGTAAGGTTATCACTCACGGTAATGCCAACACTCACAGTAATGTCATCACCCACGGTAATGTCAACACCAGAGGTAATGTCAACACTCACGGTAATGTCAACACCCACGGTAATGTCAACACACACGGTAATGTCAACACCATCGGTAATGTCAACACTCACAGTAATGTCAACACTCACATTAATGTCAACACTTACGGTAATGTTAACACTCACGGTAATGTCAACACTCACAGTATGTCAACACTCATGGTAATGTCAACACTCACGGTAATGTTAACACTCACGGTAATGTCAACACTCACATTAATGTCAACACTCACAGTATGTCAACACTCATGGTAATGTCAACACTCACGGTAATGTTAACACCAGAGGTAATGTCAACACCATAGGTAATGCCAACACTCAGGGTAATGTCAACACCCGCAGTAATGTCAACACCTGGGGTAATGTCAACACCAGAGGTAATGTCAACACCATAGGTAATGTCAACACTCACGGTAATGTCAACAGCCGGGGTAATGTCAACACCTGCGGTATTGTCAATACTCACGGTAATGTTAACACATACGGTAATGTCAACACTCACGGTAATGTCAACACTCACGGAATGTCAACACTCACGGTAATATCAACACTCACTGTAAGGTTATCACTCACGGTAATGCCAACACTCACAGTAATGTCATCACCCACGGTAATGTCAACACCAGAGGTAATGTCAACACTCACGGTAATGTCAACACCCACAGTAATGTCAACACACACGGTAATGTCAACACCATCGGTAATGTCAACACTCACAGTAATGTCAACACTCACATTAATGTCAACACTCACATTAATATCAACACTCACGGTAATGTTAACACTCACGGTAATGTCAACACTCACAGTATGTCAACACTCATGGTAATGTCAACACTCACGGTAATGTTAACACTCACGGTAATGTCAACACTCACATTAATGTCAACACTCACAGTATGTCAACACTCATGGTAATGTCAACACTCACGGTAATGTTAACACCAGAGGTAATGTCAACACCATAGGTAATGCCAACACTCAGGGTAATGTCAACACCCGCAGTAATGTCAACACCCGGGGTAATGTCAACACCAGAGGTAATGTCAACACCATAGGTAATGTCAACACTCACGGTAATGTCAACAGCCGGGGTAATGTCAACACCTGCGGTATTGTCAATACTCACGGTAATGTTAACACATACGGTAATGTCAACACTCACGGTAATGTCAACACCCACGGTAATGTCAACACTGACGGTAATATCAACACTCACGGTAATGTTAACACTCACGGTAATGTCAACACCCACGGTAATGTCAACACCAGGGGTAATGTCAACACTCACGGTAATGTCAACACTCACGGTAATGTCAACACTCACGGAAGTGTCAACTCTCACGGTAATGTCATCATTCACGGTAATTTCAACACTCACATTAATGTCAACACTCACAGTAATATCAACACTCACGGTAATGTCAACATCCGCGGAAATGTCAACACCAGCGGTAATGTCAACACCCGCGGTAATGTCAACACTCACGGTAATGTTAACACCCACGGTAATGTCAACACCCTCGGTAATGTCAACACTTAAGGAAATGTCAACACCCACGGTAATGTCAACACTCACAGTAATGTCAACACTCACTGTAATGTTATCATTCACGGTAAAGTCAACACTCACGGTAATGTCAACACCGGCGGTAATGTAAACACACACGGTAATGTAAACACTCACGATAATGTCAACACTCACGGTAATGTCAACTCCCGCGGTAATGTTAACACCCGCGGTAATGTCAACACTCACGGTAATATCAACACTCACAGTAATGTCTACACTCACGGTAATGTCAACTCTCGCGGTAATTTTAACATTCACGGTAATGTCAACACTCACCGTAATGTCAACACTCACGGTGATGTCAACACCCGCGGTAATGTCAAGACCCATGGAAATGTCAACACCCACGGTAATGTCAACACCAGGGGCACTGTCAACACCCAGGGTAATGTCAACACTCAGGGTAATGTCAACACCCACGGTAATGTTAACACTCATGGTAATGTCGATACCCATAGTAATGTCAACAACCGGAGTAATGTCAACACTTACTGTAATGTCAACACCCGCGGTAATGTTAACACTCACGGTAATATCAACACTCACGGTAATGTCAACACTCACGGTAATGTCAACACTCACGGTAATGTCAACACTCACGGTAATGTCAACACTCACGGTAATGTTAACACTCCCGGTAATGTCAACAAACGCGGTAATGTCAACACTCACGGTAATGTTAACACATACGGTAATGTCAACATTCACGGTAATGTCAACACCCACGGTAATGTCAACACTGACGGTAATGTCAACACTTACGGTAATGTCAACACTCACGGTAATGTCAACACCCACGGTAATGTCAACACCAGGGGTAATGTCAACACTCACGGTAATGTCAACACTCACGGTAATGTCAACACTCACGGAAGTGTCAACTCTCACGGTAATGTCATCATTCACGGTAATTTCAACACTCACCGTAATGTCAACACTCACGGTAATGTCAATACACGCGGTAATGTCAACACCCACGGTAATTTCAACACCGGGGGGTAATGTTAACTCCCGGGGTAATGTCAACACCCACGGTAATGTTACACTCACGGTAATGTCAACACCCACAGTAATGTCAACACCAGAGGTAATGTCAACACCATAGGTAATGCCAACACTCAGGGTAATGTCAACACCCACAGTAATGTCAACACCTGGGGTAATGTCAACACCAGAGGTAATGTCAACACCATAGGTAATGTCAACACTCACGGTAATGTCAACACCCACAATAATGTCAACACCTGGAGTAATGTTAACACTTACGGTAATGTCAACACTCACGGTAATGTCAACACCAGAGGTAATGTCAACACTCACGGTAATGTCAACACTTACGGTAATGTTAACACTCCCGGTAATGTCAACAAACGCGGTAATGTCAACACTCACGGTAATGTCAACACTCACGGTAATGTTAACACTCACAGTAATGTCAACACTCACTGTAATGTTATCATTCACGGTAATGTCAACACTCACGGTAATGTAAACACTCACGGTAATGTCAACACTCACGGTAATGTCAACTCCCGCGGTAATGTTAACACCCGCGGTAATGTCAACACTCACGGTAATATCAACACTCACAGTAATGTCTACACTCACGGAAATGTCAACTCTCGCGGTAATGTTAACATTCACGGTAATGTCAACACTCACCGTAATGTCAACACTCACGGTAATGTCAAAACCCGCGGTAATGTCAACACCCATGGAAATGTCAACACCCACGGTAATGTCAACACCAGGGGCACTGTCAACACCCAGGGTAATGTCAACACCCAGGGTAATGTCAACACCCACGGTAATGTTAACACTCACGGTAATGTCAATACCCACAGTAATGTCAACAGCCGGAGTAATGTCAACACTTACTGTAATGTCAACACCCGCGGTAAAGTTAACACTCACGGTAATATCAACACTCACGGTAATGTCAACACTCACGGTAATGTCAACACTCACGGTAATGTTGACACTCACGGTAATGTTAACACTCACGGTAATGTCAACCCTCACGGTAATGTTAAAACTCACGGTAATGTCAACCCTCACGGTAATGTTAAAACTCACGGTAATGTCAACCCCCACGGTTGTCGGAAAATCCGACACCATTTAACAATAATATCATACAGACAGATAAGAGCTGTGTTGTATAAACAAGTTACCCATAGAAAACGTAACTTGTAGTGGAATTACCGTCTATAGAAAACGGGATATCATCACCACATACTATTATAATTCACCAGCTATTCTGCTGGGAATTGTTCTTAAATACATTAGTCTTTGGACTTTACCATCATAAAACATCTTATATAAATTAACTTAATTATCAATATTAAAGTAGAGTAAATGTGACCCTTCTATCACTTTCCGTCATCTGGACAAAGTAAGCCAGGCGTCAGAGTGAGGAAGGAGGGCAGCCATTGTTGTGTCACCTCCGAGACGTGTGGAGCAAATTTAGCTCCTATCATATCTGGACAATGTCGGCCAGTAACGTCAATAGTATGGAGTGTTAAACAGCCATTGTTTATATTGAGACCAGAGGCTCACACGGGAGCAAATTCGGCTCCTGTTAAATTTACTTGGACGTAGTGTTATGGAAACCAAAGGTGTACCATTTTTCAACACGCTGTCTACATATCAAGTTAAGTGTTCTTTCCGAAACCCATTATCTATCATTAGTGGCCATTAATGTCATTATATAGGGTGACCCGGTTAGAACGCGAAATCGCCTCAAACTAAAGGTAATTAAGCCAGGTCTTCATGTTCCATGTACAGTTTTCTCTGAAATACTTGTCATATATAGAATCTGGCTTCACAGCTAGCGCACTTTTGACAGGTCAAGACGAGGAAGGAAGATTTGTGCACCAGTTACTGGGTGATATGGAAGCTACCTCAAAGAGGATAATTTGGTGTCTACATCCTAGTTATACCTGGTGGACTAACCTGCTGTACTATAAGATAAGGAACCTCTTCAATGTATGTAGTTAATTTTGTAGTTTGATTGGCTGCATATATATATAAACTATTAAACCCCCCCTAATGTGTAGAGGATCGATTTGTGAGATTGAGATTATTGCAGAAATACAGTCCACTTATCATTATACAAATTGCTATCGAAGTATATAAATTAACGTAAATATAAATTCATATAAATTAAATAAATATAAATCTCACAGGTCGGTTCCCACATTATTTGGTCATCTTCGAACCGGATGACGGATTATTTGATCCTTTGAACCCACATTTGGTCATCTTAGTACCGGATGAACCAGTTAACCAGTGGATTCATTAAATATACTAGTGCAGTGTTATTTAAACAAAGCCAGCAGTCAAGACGGCAGCGTAGCCTCGAGGGAGCTCAGGAGCCTCCCTCAGCCCAGTTCAGCTTCGTCAGCGGTTTCATGCACACCCACAGATATTTGGTGGCGTGTTATTTTGTGAAATGACAGCGCTAATATAGAAGCCAGCCAAATTAGTGACTGTGTCTTCGCGAGATTGTTCACGGATTTCGTGGTGTTACATTTCGCGAGAGATTATCTACGAATTTTGTGGAGTTTATTTCGCGAGGTCACTAATAATATTTAATACTTCTAGATAATATTAGAAGTTTCATAGAGGCTAATTAAGAGGCTATTATCAATAATTGTGTATATTATTTCTCCAAAATAGAGAATTATTTAATATATATTGCACTAGTGATCACAGTATAATATTTACTAATTGCCAACCCACAACAGGGTAGGATATTAACCATTGACTAGTTGAACTATTATTGCTCATCCTAGTCCCATTATTACCATAGTCAGTTGAACTATATTCAATAACCTAACACCATTAATGAATGGTCCAGACCCTATTTTGGGTGTAATTTTTATCAACTCGAGTTGAGTTGTATATATAATAATTTACTTATGATCATTACACCTTTGAGTGATTAATTAGTGTCTCTACCATCCTAGGGTGATATAGAAGAGCTAACCTAAAGGTACTTCCAGTGACACTGGTTTATCACTCAAATCATTAGTGTGGATGATTGTATATATATAATGTGTATTAATTTTAAGTGCTAACCTCTAGTAGAGGTAGGATTATTGCCTAGTGAGTGCAGAATTTAACCCTAGGCTACCATTAGTACTTGCTCACAATTTATGAGCCAGTGGTGCCCAATTAACAAGTCACCATGACTAATCCACAGAAAGCAAAGCGTGCTTTAATATCAAGCAAACGCCAACTAACAAGAGATCTCAACCAATATGAACAGTTGTTATATGAGCCTGTAATTAATTATCGTCGGTTGAAAATACCACTGTTACAGATTCAAACCCAATTGCATATATTGAAAGCAAATAGGAAATCTTACCAAAATCAGGTCCACGACGACGACATAGTAGTTGAAGATGTGGAACCATTCCTGTCTGACCTAGCACAATATGAAGAAGAAACTCAAGCCAGGTTGGAACATTTACACAGGATAATTGAATCAGAACAAATAGCAAGTACACCAAATAAAGTAGATAATGTTATGGATGATCTGGATCTTTTTGAGAATAAATGTAAAGCCAGATTAGATCCTTTAATCAACAAGGATAAAGCTTCACCCAGTAAAGCTTCACCCACTACAGCTTCACCCAATATTATACCACCAGAAATTAAGCAGTTCTCAGACAATTTATCCACAGTCTCTGTGGTTTCTGAAAACCCAATACCTGAGGCCACTAAGTTAACATGCCTCCAAACTAGAGGTGAAGCTGAACCAGTAGTAGAAAATGTAAATGAAAATAGCGACAGCACTAATTTCCCAGTCCAGCCTCCTAGGAATAATGCTGGCAATGAGAAAACTGTCATACATCTAGTACTACAATTGCTGGATTTACCTCAACCTGATCAGACTGCTGACTCATTACAATCCTTCAGCATGGAGTTTGAGTCACTACTAAGAATATTCAGTCTTAAGGTTGATATAACTACTAGTGAATGGATGACCAAAGTAGTCCTTCAACGAAAATTGTCCAGCGATATACTAGATGAATTATATGCACATCAACATAACACCATCCTGACAGTACAGGACATCACTGAAGGTTTACATTCCATCATAAACAAACGACGTGCAAATGAGGAAGTTAAAGCCTCATGCAAGCCTTCAGAAATAGAAAATAAGAGTCAATTAAAGGGTAAAACAACTTCCCCAAATAAACATCAGTCAATTACTCTAACATCAAGTTGCAGAAAATCTGACAATGCAGCAGCATCCTCCAAGCCTACTGTTACTAGTTCACCCAAACCGGTAACTTCCAAACGTGCAGTAGGCTGGGGGACATGTATGTTCTGCAAAAGGAAACATTCAACATACTGTTGTGCTAATTATCCAACCAGAGACACTCGTATTAAGCGACTCCAGGAATTAGGGAGATGTGCAAGGTGTCTCAAGTCACACAACATAGACTATTGTGATACCCAATTCAACACCTGCAACAGGTGTAGAAGAGGTAGGCACCATGCAGCACTGTGTAAATATACGAAATTAACGTATTCAAGACCCAAGGTGGAAGATAGCATTCCCACCACAGTACAGTACTGCAAGGTGCAACAAACAAAGAGTGTCCAATCAGCAAAGTCTAAAGGTAATACGACTTTGCCTACTGCCCAAATTACCATCCTGAATAAGAGGGCCAAGGTCCATACCCGTGGGTTGTTTGACCAAGGATCCCAGAGAACATATATCACTAAAAAGTTGGCAGATGAATTACAATTAAGGCCTGTAGCCCAGACGTCATTCAACATCTCAGGGTTTGTAACAGATGCAGGACCTCAAGTCTACCAGGTGGTACAACCATCAGTACGCTTAGGCAGGTACGTCTGTCGAGTACAAGCCATTGTGGTGGACAAAATACCAGTAGACCTACAAGTTCAAGGTCTGAGAGCAACAGCCAAATTCCTGAGAAATAGAGGAATAAAATTGGCAGATAATATTAAGTCTGATCACCTCACCGACTTCGGTCTCCTTGTAGGGACAGACTATTATCATCGATTCATCGGTAGCCCTACTAAATATCAGGGTATAACCATGTTAAACTCTGCAGGAGGTAAATTACTCTCAGGCCCAGTATCAAGCCTGAGGAGACCTATGCCTGCAGATAAACAATACCAATAGAAATCTAAATTTGTCAGCTGATTATATTTCTCCAGTAGCATTATACTAAGGAGATTACAGCTGACTATACCAACAGAGGTTGATGTTAGTATCATCATTTGAAGCTGAAGATGAGTTCATGAGGCTTCAGTGGCAAATCAGTGAACAGTAGCCTAAAACAGCTACAAGTCACTGCGACCAATGTCACTGAACCCACTGCAGTCTCAGAACCATACTTTACTTTAATGATGAGCTATTCAATCTTCTGAATCAATTAACTAAATTAAACCGCAATAAATCTGATGACTGATTTGATACATTTATTATTTAATCAAGATGTATTCCATGGGCCTCAGTGTTTATATATCAGTGACCAGTTACCCGAAGAAACTTCAAGTTATATCTAATGTCAATGATCTCACTGCAGTCCCTGAATCATACTTGACTGTAGTACTTGATCACATTCAGTCTTCTGGGTTAAATAATATGTAATAAGGCTTGAATATTAGCCTTTCAAGAGTTAACAGGGAAATGAAATCGCATTAGACTTCTAACCCCTGCAACTCTAGTACGGGACATCCGTCCTGTACGAACAGACGCACAAATGTGTGATTACTAACTACTAACATCAAATTAATCTAATAATTCGAAGGAGGAGTATCGGTGTTCGTCTGTTCTAATTAGGACTTCGACCCGTGAGCAGCCCCCTGGGGAATTATGTCGGAAAATCCGACACCATTTAACAATAATATCATACAGACAGATAAGAGCTGTGTTGTATAAACAAGTTACCCATAGAAAACGTAACTTGTAGTGGAATTACCGTCTATAGAAAACGGGATATCATCACCACATACTATTATAATTCACCAGCTATTCTGCTGGGAATTGTTCTTAAATACATTAGTCTTTGGACTTTACCATCATAAAACATCTTATATAAATTAACTTAATTATCAATATTAAAGTAGAGTAAATGTGACCCTTCTATCACTTTCCGTCATCTGGACAAAGTAAGCCAGGCGTCAGAGTGAGGAAGGAGGGCAGCCATTGTTGTGTCACCTCCGAGACGTGTGGAGCAAATTTAGCTCCTATCATATCTGGACAATGTCGGCCAGTAACGTCAATAGTATGGAGTGTTAAACAGCCATTGTTTATATTGAGACCAGAGGCTCACACGGGAGCAAATTCGGCTCCTGTTAAATTTACTTGGACGTAGTGTTATGGAAACCAAAGGTGTACCATTTTTCAACACGCTGTCTACATATCAAGTTAAGTGTTCTTTCCGAAACCCATTATCTATCATTAGTGGCCATTAATGTCATTATATAGGGTGACCAGGTTAGAACGCGAAATCGCCTCAAACTAAAGGTAATTAAGCCAGGTCTTCATGTTCCATGTACAGTTTTCTCTGAAATACTTGTCATATATAGAATCTGGCTTCACAGCTAGCGCACTTTTGACAGGTCAAGACGAGGAAGGAAGATTTGTGCACCAGTTACTGGGTGATATGGAAGCTACCTCAAAGAGGATAATTTGGTGTCTACATCCTAGTTATACCTGGTGGACTAACCTGCTGTACTATAAGATAAGGAACCTCTTCAATGTATGTAGTTAATTTTGTAGTTTGATTGGCTGCATATATATATAAACTATTAAACCCCCCTAATGTGTAGAGGATCGATTTGTGAGATTGAGATTCTTGCAGAAATACAGTCCACTTATCATTATACAAATTGCTATCGAAGTATATAAATTAACGTAAATATAAATTCATATAAATTAAATAAATATAAATCTCACAGGTCGGTTCCCACAACGGTAATGTCAACACTCACGGTAATGTCAACACTCACGGTAAGGTCACCACCCGCGGTAATGTCAACACCTGGGGTAATGTCAAGTCCCAGGGTATTGTCAACACCCAGGGTAATGTCAAGTCCCAGGGAATTGTCAACACCCTGGGTAATATCAACACTCACGGTAATATCAACACTCATGGTAATGTCAACACTCACGGTAATGTCAACACTCACGGTAATGTTAACACTCACGGTAATGTTAACACTCACGGTAATGTCAACACTCACGGAATGTCAACACTCACGGTAATATCAACACTCACTGTAAGGTTATCACTCACGGTAATGCCAACACTCACAGTTTTGTCATCACCCACGGTAATGTCAACACCAGAGGTAATGTCAACACTCACGGTAATGTCAACACCCACGGTAATGTCAACACTCACGGTAATGTCAACACCATCGGTAATGTTAACACTCACGGTAATGTCAACACTCACAGTATGTCAACACTCATGGTAATGTCAACACTCACGGTAATGTTAACTCTCACGGTAATGTCAACACTCACGGTAATGTCAACACTCACAATATGTCAACACTCATGGTAATGTCAACACTCACGGTAATGTTAACACTCACAGTAATGTTAACACTCACGGTAATGTCAACACTCACAGTATGTCAACACTCACGGTAATGTCAACACTCACGGTAATGTTAACTCTCACGGTAATGTCAACACTCACTGTAATGTCAACACCCACGGTAATGTCAACACCAGAGGTAATGCCAACACTCATGGTAATGTCAACACCCGCGGTAAAGTTAACACTCACGGTAATATCAACACTCACGGTAATGTCAACACTCACGGTAATGTCAACACTCACGGTAATGTTGACACTCACGGTAATGTTAACACTCACGGTAATGTCAACCCTCACGGTAATGTTAAAACTCACGGTAATGTCAACCCCCACGGTAATGTCAACACTCACGGTAATGTCAACACTCACGGTAAGGTCACCACCCGCGGTAATGTCAACACCTGGGGTAATGTCAAGTCCCAGGGTATTGTCAACACCCAGGGTAATGTCAAGTCCCAGGGAATTGTCAACACCCTGGGTAATATCAACACTCACGGTAATATCAACACTCACGGTAATGTCAACACTCACGGTAATGTCAACACTCACGGTAATGTTAACACTCACGGTAATGTTAACACTCACGGTAATGTCAACACTCACGGAATGTCAACACTCACGGTAATATCAACACTCACTGTAAGGTTATCACTCACGGTAATGCCAACACTCACAGTTTTGTCATCACCCACGGTAATGTCAACACCAGAGGTAATGTCAACACTCACGGTAATGTCAACACCCACGGTAATGTCAACACTCACGGTAATGTAAACACCATCGGTAATGTCGACACTCACAGTAATGTCAACACTCACATTAATGTCAACACTCACGGTAATGTTAACACTCACGGTAATGTCAACACTCACGGTAATGTCAACACTCACAATATGTCAACACTCATGGTAATGTCAACACTCACGGTAATTTTAACACTCACAGTAATGTTAACACTCACGGTAATGTCAACACTCACAGTATGTCAACACTCACGGTAATGTCAACACTCACGGTAATGTTAACTCTCACGGTAATGTCAACACTCACTGTAATGTCAACACCCACGGTAATGTCAACACCAGAGGTAATGCCAACACTCATGGTAATGTCAACACCCGCGGTAATGTCAACACTCACGGTAATGTCAACACCCGCGGTAATGTCAACACTCTTGGTAATGTCAACACCCGCGGTAATGTCAAGACGAGCGGTAATGTCAACACCCGCGGTAATGTCAACACGAGCGGTAATGTCAACACCCGCGGAAATGTCAACACTCAAGGAAATGTCAACACTCACGGTAATGTCAACAACCGGGGTAATGTCAACACCCGGGGTAATGTCAACACTCACGATAATGTCAACACCCGTGGTAATGTCAACACCCGGGGTAATGTCAACACTCACGATAATGTCAACACCCGTGGTAATGTCAACACTCGCGGTAATGTTAACACCCACGGTAATGTCAACACCCTGGGTAATGTCAGCACCCGGGTAATGTCAACACCCACGGTAATGTTAACACCCACGGTAATGTCAACACCCTGGGTAATGTCAGCACCCGGGTAATGTCAACACCTGCGGTAATGTCAACACTCACAGTAATGTGAACACTCACGGTACTGTGATCACTCGGGGTAATGTAAACACTCACGGTAATGTCAACACTCACGGAATGTCAACACTCACGGTAATATCAACACTCACTGTATGGTTATCACTCACGGTAATGCCAACACTCACAGTAATGTCATCACCCACGGTAATGTCAACACCAGAGGTAATGTCAACACTCACGGTAATGTCAACACCCACGGTAATGTCAACACACACGGTAATGTCAACACCATCGGTAATGTCAACACTCACAGTAATGTCAACACTCACATTAATGTCAACACTCACGGTAATGTTAACACTCACGGTAATGTCAACACTCACAGTATGTCAACACTCATGGTAATGTCAACACTCACGGTAATGTTAACACTCACGGTAATGTCAACACTCACATTAATGTCAACACTCACAGTATGTCAACACTCATGGTAATGTCAACACTCACGGTAATGTTAACACCAGAGGTAATGTCAACACCATAGGTAATGCCAACACTCAGGGTAATGTCAACACCCGCAGTAATGTCAACACCTGGGGTAATGTCAACACCAGAGGTAATGTCAACACCATAGGTAATGTCAACACTCACGGTAATGTCAACAGCCGGGGTAATGTCAACACCTGCGGTATTGTCAATACTCACGGTAATGTTAACACATACGGTAATGTCAACACTCACGGTAATGTCAACACTCACGGAATGTCAACACTCACGGTAATATCAACACTCACTGTAAGGTTATCACTCACGGTAATGCCAACACTCACAGTAATGTCATCACCCACGGTAATGTCAACACCAGAGGTAATGTCAACACTCACGATAATGTCAACACCCACAGTAATGTCAACGCACACGGTAATGTCAACACCATCGGTAATGTCAACACTCACAGTAATGTCAACACTCACATTAATGTCAACACTCACGGTAATGTTAACACACGGTAATGTCAACACTCACAGTATGTCAACACTCATGGTAATGTCAACACTCACGGTAATGTTAACACTCACAGTAATGTTAACACTCACGGTAATGTCAACACTCACAGTATGTCAACACTCACGGTAATGTCAACACTCACGGTAATGTTAACTCTCACGGTAATGTCAACACTCACTGTAATGTCAACACCCACGGTAATGTCAACACCAGAGGTAATGCCAACACTCATGGTAATGTCAACACCCGCGGTAAAGTTAACACTCACGGTAATATCAACACTCACGGTAATGTCAACACTCACGGTAATGTCAACACTCACGGTAATGTTGACACTCAAGGTAATGTTAACACTCACGGTAATGTCAACCCTCACGGTAATGTTAAAACTCACGGTAATGTCAACCCCCACGGTAATGTCAACACTCACGGTAATGTCAACACTCACGGTAAGGTCACCACCCGCGGTAATGTCAACACCTGGGGTAATGTCAAGTCCCAGGGTATTGTCAACACCCAGGGTAATGTCAAGTCCCAGGGAATTGTCAACACCCTGGGTAATATCAACACTCACGGTAATATCAACACTCACGGTAATGTCAACACTCACGGTAATGTCAACACTCACGGTAATGTTAACACTCACGGTAATGTTAACACTCACGGTAATGTCAACACTCACGGAATGTCAACACTCACGGTAATATCAACACTCACTGTAAGGTTATCACTCACGGTAATGCCAACACTCACAGTTTTGTCATCACCCACGGTAATGTCAACACCAGAGGTAATGTCAACACTCACGGTAATGTCAACACCCACGGTAATGTCAACACTCACGGTAATGTAAACACCATCGGTAATGTCAACACTCACAGTAATGTCAACACTCACATTAATGTCAACACTCACGGTAATGTTAACACTCACGGTAATGTCAACACTCACGGTAATGTCAACACTCACAATATGTCAACACTCATGGTAATGTCAACACTCACGGTAATGTTAACACTCACAGTAATGTTAACACTCACGGTAATGTCAACACTCACAGTATGTCAACACTCACGGTAATGTCAACACTCACGGTAATGTTAACTCTCACGGTAATGTCAACACTCACTGTAATGTCAACACCCACGGTAAAGTCAACACCAGAGGTAATGCCAACACTCATGGTAATGTCAACACCCGCGGTAATGTCAACACTCACGGTAATGTCAACACCCGCGGTAATGTCAACACTCTTGGTAATGTCAACACCCGCGGTAATGTCAACACGAGCGGTAATGTCAACACCCGCGGTAATGTCAACACGAGCGGTAATGTCAACACCCGCGGAAATGTCAACACTCAAGGAAATGTCAACACTCACGGTAATGTCAACAACCGGGGTAATGTCAACACCCGGGGTAATGTCAACACTCACGATAATGTCAACACCCGTGGTAATGTCAACACCCGGGGTAATGTCAACACTCACGATAATGTCAACACCCGTGGTAATGTCAACACTCGCGGTAATGTTAACACCCACGGTAATGTCAACACCCTGGGTAATGTCAGCACCCGGGTAATGTCAACACCCACGGTAATGTTAACACCCACGGTAATGTCAACACCCTGGGTAATGTCAGCACCCGGGTAATGTCAACACCTGCGGTAATGTCAACACTCACAGTAATGTGAACACTCACGGTACTGTGATCACTCGGGGTAATGTAAACACTCACGGTAATGTCAACACTCACGGAATGTCAACACTCACGGTAATATCAACACTCACTGTAAGGTTATCACTCACGGTAATGCCAACACTCACAGTAATGTCATCACCCACGGTAATGTCAACACCAGAGGTAATGTCAACACTCACGGTAATGTCAACACCCACGGTAATGTCAACACACACGGTAATGTCAACACCATCGGTAATGTCAACACTCACAGTAATGTCAACACTCACATTAATGTCAACACTCACGTTAATGTTAACACTCACGGTAATGTCAACACTCACAGTATGTCAACACTCATGGTAATGCCAACACTCACGGTAATGTTAACACTCACGGTAATGTCAACACTCACATTAATGTCAACACTCACAGTATGTCAACACTCATGGTAATGTCAACACTCACGGTAATGTTAACACCAGAGGTAATGTCAACACCATAGGTAATGCCAACACTCAGGGTAATGTCAACACCCGCAGTAATGTCAACACCTGGGGTAATGTCAACACCAGAGGTAATGTCAACACCATAGGTAATGTCAACACTCACGGTAATGTCAACAGCCGGGGTAATGTCAACACCTGCGGTATTGTCAATACTCACGGTAATGTTAACACATACGGTAATGTCAACACTCACGGTAATGTCAACACTCACGGAATGTCAACACTCACGGTAATATCAACACTCACTGTAAGGTTATCACTCACGGTAATGCCAACACTCACAGTAATGTCATCACCCACGGTAATGTCAACACCAGAGGTAATGTCAACACTCACGATAATGTCAACACCCACAGTAATGTCAACACACACGGTAATGTCAACACCATCGGTAATGTCAACACTCACAGTAATGTCAACACTCACATTAATGTCAACACTCACGGTAATGTTAACATTCACGGTAATGTCAACACTCACAGTATGTCAACACTCATGGTAATGTCAACACTCACGGTAATGTTAACACTCACGGTAATGTCAACACTCACATTAATGTCAACACTCACAGTATGTCAACACTCATAGTAATGTCAACACTCACGGTAATGTTAACACCAGAGGTAATGTCAACACCATAGGTAATGCCAACACTCAGGGTAATGTCAACACCCGCAGTAATGTCAACACCCGGGGTAATGTCAACACCAGAGGTAATGTCAACACCATAGGTAATGTCAACACTCACGGTAATGTCAACAGCCGGGGTAATGTCAACACCTGCGGTATTGTCAATACTCACGGTAATGTTAACACATACGGTAATGTCAACACTCACGGTAATGTCAACACCCACGGTAATGTCAACACTGACGGTAAAATCAACACTCACGGTAATGTCAACACTCACGGTAATGTCAACACCCACGGTAATGTCAACACCAGGGGTAATGTCAACACTCACGGTAATGTCAACACTCACGGTAATGTCAACACTCACGGAAGTGTCAACTCTCACGGTAATGTCATCATTCACGGTAATTTCAACACTCACTGTAATGTCAACACTCACGGTAATGTCAACACGCGCGGTAATGTCAGCACCCACGGTAATTTCAACACCAGGGGGTAATGTTAACACCCGGGGTAATGTCGACACTCACGGTAAGGTCAACACTCACATTAATGTCAACACTCACAGTAATATCAACACTCACGGTAATGTCAACACCCGCGATAATGTCAACACCAGCGGTAATGTCAACACCCGCGGTAATGTCAACACTCACGGTAATGTTAACACCCACGGTAATGTCAACACGCGCGGTAATGTCAACACTTAAGGAAATGTCAACACCCACGGTAATGTCAACACTCACAGTAATGTCAACACTCACTGTAATGTTATCATTCACGGTAAAGTCAACACTCACGGTAATGTCAACACCGGTGGTAATGTAAACACTCACGGTAATGTAAACACTCACGGTAATGTCAACACTCACGGTAATGTCAACTCCCGCGGTAATGTTAACACCCGCGGTAATGTCAACACTCACGGTAATATCAACACTCACAGTAATGTCTACACTCACGGTAATGTCAACTCTCGCGGTAATTTTAACATTCACGGTAATGTCAACACTCACCGTAATGTCAACACTCACGGTGAGGTCAACACCCGCGGTAATGTCAAGACCCATGGAAATGTCAACACCCACGGTAATGTCAACACCAGGGGCACTGTCAACACCCAGGGTAATGTCAACACTCAGGGTAATGTCAACACCCACGGTAATGTTAACACTCATGGTAATGTCAATACCCATAGTAATGTCAACAACCGGAGTAATGTCAACACTTACTGTAATGTCAACACCCGCGGTAATGTTAACACTCACGGCAATATCAACACTCACGGTAATGTCAACATTCACGGTAATGTCAACACTCACGGTAATGTTAACACTCACGGTAATGTTAACACTCACGGTAATGTCAACACTCACGGTAATGTTAAAACTCACGGTAATGTCAACACTGACGGTAATGTCAACACCCACGGTAATGTCAATACTAGAGGTAATGTCAACACTTACGGTAATGTCAACACCCACGGTAATATCAACACTCACGGTAATGTCAACACCATAGGTAATGTCAACACTCACGGTAATGTCAACACCCGCGGTAATGTCAAAATCAGAGGTAATGTCAACACTAAGAGTACTGTCAACACCCAGGGTAATGTCAACACTCACGGTAATGTCATGACTCACGGTAATGTCAACACCCGCAGTAATGTTAACACCCGCGGTAATGTCAACACTCACGGTAATATCAACACCCACAATAATGTCAACACCTGGAGTAATGTTAACACTTACGGTAATGTCAACACTCACGGTAATGTCAACACCAGAGGTAATGTCAACACTCAAAGTAATGTCAACACTCACGGTAATGTTAACACTCCCGGTAATGTCAACAAACGCGGTAATGTCAATACTCACGGTAATGTCAACACCCGGGGTAATGTCAACACCCGCGGTATTGTCAATACTCACGGTAATGTTAACACATACGGTAATGTCAACATTCACGGTAATGTCAACACCCACGGTAATGTCAACACTGACGGTAATGTCAACACTTACGGTAATGTCAACACTCACGGTAATGTCAACACCCACGGTAATGTCAACACCAGGGGTAATGTCAACACTCACGGTAATGTCAACACTCACGGTAATGTCAACACTCACGGAAGTGTCAACTCTCACGGTAATGTCATCATTCACGGTAATTTCAACACTCACCGTAATGTCAACACTCACGGTAATGTTAACACTCACGGTAATGTTAACACTCACGGTAATGTCAACACTCACGGAATGTCAACACTCACGGTAATATCAACACTCACTGTAAGGTTATCACTCACGGTAATGCCAACACTCACAGTTTTGTCATCACCCACGGTAATGTCAACACCAGAGGTAATGTCAACACTCACGGTAATGTCAACACCCACGGTAATGTCAACACTCACGGTAATGTAAACACCATCGGTAATGTCAACACTCACAGTAATGTCAACACTCACGGTAATGTTAACACTCACGGTAATGTCAACACTCACGGTAATGGTAACACTCACAATATGTCAACACTCATGGTAATGTCAACACTCACGGTAATGTTAACACTCACAGTAATGTTAACACTCACGGTAATGTCAACACTCACAGTATGTCAACACTCACGGTAATGTCAACACTCACGGTAATGTTAACTCTCACGGTAATGTCAACACTCACTGTAATGTCAACACCCGCGGTAATGTCAACACTCACGGTAATGTCAACACCCGCGGTAATGTCAACACTCTTGGTAATGTCAACACCCGCGGTAATGTCAACACGAGCGGTAATGTCAACACCCGCGGTAATGTCAACACGAGCGGTAATGTCAACACCCGCGGAAATGTCAACACTCAAGGAAATGTCAACACTCACGGTAATGTCAACAACCGGGGTAATGTCAACACCCGGGGTAATGTCAACACTCACGATAATGTCAACACCCGTGGTAATGTCAACACCCGGGGTAATGTCAACACTCACGATAATGTCAACACCCGTGGTAATGTCAACACTCGCGGTAATGTTAACACCCACGGTAATGTCAACACCCTGGGTAATGTCAGCACCCGGGTAATGTCAACACCCACGGTAATGATAACACCCACGGAAATGTCAACACCCTGGGTAATGTCAGCACCCGGGTAATGTCAACACCTGCGGTAATGTCAACACTCACAGTAATGTGAACACTCACGGTACTGTGATCACTCGGGGTAATGTAAACACTCACGGTAATGTCAACACTCACGGAATGTCAACACTCACGGTAATATCAACACTCACTGTAAGGATATCACTCACGGTAATGCCAACACTCACAGTAATGTCATCACCCACGGTAATGTCAACACCAGAGGTAATGTCAACACTCACGGTAATGTCAACACCCACAGTAACGTCAACACACACGGTAATGTCAACACTCACGGTAATGTTAACACCAGAGGTAATGTCAACACCATAGGTAATGCCAACACTCAGGGTAATGTCAACACCCGCAGTAATGTCAACACCTGGGGTAATGTCAACACCAGAGGTAATGTCAACACCATAGGTAATGTCAACACTCACGGTAATGTCAACAGCCGGGGTAATGTCAACACCTGCGGTATTGTCAATACTCACGGTAATTTTAACACATACGGTAATGTCAACACTCACGGTAATGTCAACACTCACGGAATGTCAAAACTCACGGTAATATCAACACTCACTGTAAGGTTATCACTCACGGTAATGCCAACACTCACAGTAATGTCATCACCCACGGTAATGTCAACACCAGAGGTAATGTCAACACTCACGATAATGTCAACACCCACAGTAATGTCAACACACACGGTAATGTCAACACCATCGGTAATGTCAACACTCACAGTAATGTCAACAATCACATTAATGTCAACACTCACGGTAATGTTAACACTCACGGTAATGTCAACACTCACAGTATGTCAACACTCATGGTAATGTCAACACTCACGGTAATGTCAACACTCACAGTATGTCAACACTCATAGTAATGTCAACACTCACGGTAATGTTAACACCAGAGGTAATGTCAACACCAAAGGTAATGCCAACACTCAGGGTAATGTCAACACCCGCAGTAATGTCAACACCCGGGGTAATGTCAACACCAGAGGTAATGTCAACACCATAGGTAATGTCAACACCCACGGTAATGTCAACACTGACGGTAAAATCAACACTCACGGTAATGTCAACTCTCACGGTAATGTCAACACCCACGGTAATGTCAACACCAGGGGTAATGTCAACACTCACGGTAATGTCAACACTCACGGTAATGTCAACACTCACGGAAGTGTCAACTCTCACGGTAATGTCATCATTCACGGTAATTTCAACACTCACTGTAATGTCAACACTCACGGTAATGTCAACACGCGCGGTAATGTCAGCACCCACGGTAATTTCCACACCAGGGGGTAATGTTAACACCCGGGGTAATGTCGACACTCACGGTAAGGTCAACACTCACATTAATGTCAACACTCACAGTAATATCAACACTCACGGTAATGTCAACACCCGCGATAATGTCAACACCAGCGGTAATGTCAACACCCGCGGTAATGTCAACACTCACGGTAATGTTAACACCCACGGTAATGTCAACACCCGCGGTAATGTCAACACTTAAGGAAATGTCAACACCCACGGTAATGTCAACACTCACAGTAATGTCAACACTCACTGTAATGTTATCATTCACGGTAAAGTCAACACTCACGGTAATGTCAACACCGGCGGTAATGTAAACACTCACGGTAATGTAAACACTCACGGTAATGTCAACACTCACGGTAATGTCAACTCCCGCGGTAATGTTAACACCCGCGGTAATGTCAACACTCACGGTAATATCAACACGCACAGTAATGTCTACACTCACGGTAATGTCAACTCTCGCGGTAATTTTAACATTCACGGTAATGTCAACACTCACCGTAATGTCAACACTCACGGTGATGTCAACACCCGCGGTAATGTCAAGACCCATGGAAATGTCAACACCCACGGTAATGTCAACACCAGGGGCACTGTCAACACCCAGGGTAATGTCAACACTCAGGGTAATGTCAACACCCACGGTAATGTTAACACTCATGGTAATGTCAATACCCATTGTAATGTCAACAACCGGAGTAATGTCAACACTTACTGTAATGTCAACACCCGCGGTAATGTTAACACTCACGGCAATATCAACACTCACGGTAATGTCAACATTCACGGTAATGTCAACACTCACGGTAATGTTAACACTCACGGTAATGTTAACACTCACGGTAATGTCAACACTCACGGTAATGTTAAAACTCACAGTAATGTCAACACTGACGGTAATGTCAACACCCACGGTAATGTCAATACTAGAGGTAATGTCAACACTTACGGTAATGTCAACACCCACGGTAATATCAACACTCACGGTAATGTCAACACCATAGGTAATGTCAACACTCACGGTAATGTCAACACCCGCGGTAATGTCAAAATCAGAGGTAATGTCAACACTAAGAGTACTGTCAACACCCAGGGTAATGTCAACACTCACGGTAATGTCAAGACTCACGGTAATGTCAACACCCGCAGTAATGTTAACACCCGCGGTAATGTCAACACTCACGGTAATATCAACACCCACAATAATGTCAACACCTGGAGTAATGTTAACACTTACGGTAATGTCAACACTCACGGTAATGTCAACACCAGAGGTAATGTCAACACTCACGATAATGTCAACACTCACGGTAATGTTAACACTCCCGGTAATGTCAACAAACGCGGTAATGTCAACACTCACGGTAATGTCAACACCCGGGGTAATGTCAACACCCGCGGTATTGTCAATACTCACGGTAATGTTAACACATACGGTAATGTCAACATTCACGGTAATGTCAACACCCACGGTAATGTCAACACTGACGGTAATGTCAACACTTACGGTAATGTCAACACTCACGGTAATGTCAACACCCACGGTAATGTCAACACCAGGGGTAATGTCAACACTCACGGTAATGTCAACACTCACGGTAATGTCAACACTCACGGAAGTGTCAACTCTCACGGTAATGTCATCATTCACGGTAATTTCAACACTCACCGTAATGTCAACACTCACGGTAATGTCAATACGCGCGGTAATGTCAACACCCACGGTAATTTCAACACCGGGGGGTAATGTTAACTCCCGGGGTAATGTCAACACCCACGGTAATGTTACACTCACGGTAATGTCAACACCCACAGTAATGTCAACACCAGAGGTAATGTCAACACCATAGGTAATGCCAACACTCAGGGTAATGTCAACACCCGCAGTAATGTCAACACCTGGGGTAATGTCAACACCATAGGTAATGTCAACACTCACGGTAATGTCAACACCCACAATAATGTCAACACCTGGAGTAATGTTAACACTTACGGTAATGTCAACACTCACGGTAATGTCAACACCAGAGGTAATGTCAACACTCACGGTAATGTCAACACTCACGGTAATGTTAACACTCCCGGTAATGTCAACAAACGCGGTAATGTCAACACTCACTGTAATGTCAACACTCACGGTAATGTTAACACTCCCGGTAATGTCAACACCCGCGGTAATGTCAACACTTAAGGTAATGTCAACACCCACGGTAATGTCAACACTCACAGTAATGTCAACACTCACTGTAATGTTATCATTCACGGTAATGTCAACACTCACGGTAATGTAAACACTCACGGTAATGTCAACACTCACGGTAATGTCAACTCCCGCGGTAATGTTAACACCCGCGGTAATGTCAACACTCACGGTAATATCAACACTCACAGTAATGTCTACACTCACGGAAATGTCAACTCTCGCGGTAATGTTAACATTCACGGTAATGTCAACACTCACCGTAATGTCAACACTCACGGTAATGTCAACACCCGCGGTAATGTCAACACCCATGGAAATGTCAACACCCACGGTAATGTCAACACCAGGGGCACTGTCAACACCCAGGGTAATGTCAACACCCAGGGTAATGTCAACACCCACGGTAATGTTAACACTCACGGTAATGTCAATACCCACAGTAATGTCAACAGCCGGAGTAATGTCAACACTTACTGTAATGTCAACACCCTCTGTAAAGTTAACACTCACGGTAATTTCAACACTCACGGTAATGTCAACACTCACGGTAATGTCAACACTCACGGTAATGTTGACACTCACGGTAATGTTAACACTCACGGTAATGTCAACCCTCACGGTAATGTTAAAACTCACGGTAATGTCAACCCCCACGGTAATGTCAACACTCACGGTAATGTCAACACTCACGGTAAGGTCACCACCCGCGGTAATGTCAACACCTGGGGTAATGTCAAGTCCCAGGGTATTGTCAACACCCAGGGTAATGTCAAGTCCCAGGGAATTGTCAACACCCTGGGTAATATCAACACTCACGGTAATATCAACACTCACGGTAATGTCAACACTCACGGTAATGTCAACACTCACGGTAATGTTAACACTCACGGTAATGTCAACACTCACGGAATGTCAACACTCACGGTAATATCAACACTCACTGTAAGGTTATCACTCACGGTAATGCCAACACTCACAGTTTTGTCATCACCCACGGTAATGTCAACACCAGAGGTAATGTCAACACTCACGGTAATGTCAATACCCACGGTAATGTCAACACTCACGGTAATGTCAACACCATCGGAAATGTCAACACTCACAGTAATGTCAACACTCACATTAATGTAAACACTCACGGTAATGTTAACACTCACGGTAATGTCAACACTCACAGTATGTCAACACTCATGGTAATGTCAACACTCACGGTAATGTTAACTCTCACGGTAATGTCAACACTCACGGTAATGTCAACACTCACAGTATGTCAACACTCATGGTAATGTCAACACTCACGGTAATGTTAACTCTCACGGTAATGTCAACACCCGCGGTAATGTCAACACTCACGGTAATGTTAACACCCACGGTAATGTCAACACCCGCGGTAATGTCAACACTTAAGGAAATGTCAACACCCACGGTAATGTCAACACTCACAGTAATGTCATCACTCACTGTAATGTTATCATTCACGGTAAAGTCAACACTCACGGTAATGTCAACACCGGCGGTAATGTAAACACTCACGGTAATGTAAACACTCACGGTAATGTCAACACTCACGGTAATGTCAACTCCCGCGGTAATGTTAACACCCGCGGTAATGTCAACACTCACGGTAATATCAACACTCACAGTAATGTCTACACTCACGGTAATGTCAACTCTCGCGGTAATTTTAACATTCACGGTAATGTCAACACTCACCGTAATGTCAACACTCAGGGTGATGTCAACACCCGCGGTAATGTCAAGACCCATGGAAATGTCAACACCCACGGTAATGTCAACACCAGGGGCACTGTCAACACCCAGGGTAATGTCAACACTCAGGGTAATGTCAACACCCACGGTAATGTTAACACTCATGGTAATGTCAATACCCATAGTAATGTCAACAACCGGAGTAATGTCAACACTTACTGTAATGTCAACACCCGCGGTAATGTTAACACTCACGGTAATATCAACACTCACGGTAATGTCAACACTCACGGTAATGTCAACACTCACGGTAATGTTAACACTCACGGTAATGTTAACACTCACGGTAATGTCAACACTCACGGTAATGTTAAAACTCACGGTAATGTCAACACTGACGGTAATGTCAACACCCACGGTAAAGTCAATACTAGAGGTAATGTCAACACTTACGGTAATGTCAACACCCACGGTAATATCAACACTCACGGTAATGTCAACACCATAGGTAATGTCAACACTCACGGTAATGTCAACACCCGCGGTAATGTCAAAATCAGAGGTAATGTCAACACTAAGAGTACTGTCAACACCCCGGGTAATGTCAACACTCACGGTAATGTCAAGACTCACGGTAATGTCAACACCCGCAGTAATGTTAACACCCGCGGTAATGTCAACACTCACGGTAATATCAACACCCACAATAATGTCAACACCTGGAGTAATGTTAACACTTACGGTAATGTCAACACTCACGGTAATGTCAACACCAGAGGTAATGTCAACACTCACGGTAATGTCAACACTCACGGTAATGTTAACACTCCCGGTAATGTCAACAAACGCGGTAATGTCAACACTCAGGGTAATGTTAACACATACGGTAATGTCAACATTCACGGTAATGTCAACACCCACGGTAATGTCAACACTGACGGTAATGTCAACACTTACGGTAATGTCAACACTCACGGTAATGTCAACACCCACGGTAATGTCAACACCAGGGGTAATGTCAACACTCACGGTAATGTCAACACTCACGGTAATGTCAACACTCACAATATGTCAACACTCATGGTAATGTCAACACTCACGGTAATGTTAACACTCACAGTAATGTTAACACTCACGGTAATGTCAACACTCACAGTATGTCAACACTCACGGTAATGTTGACACTCACGGTAATGTTAACACTCACGGTAATGTCAACCCTCACGGTAATGTTAAAACTCACGGTAATGTCAACCCCCACGGTAATGTCAACACCCACGGTAATGTCAACACTCACGGTAAGGTCACCACCGGCGGTAATGTCAACACCTGGGGTAATGTCAAGTCCCAGGGTATTGTCAACACCCAGGGTAATGTCAAGTCCCAGGGAATTGTCAACACCCTGGGTAATATCAACACTCACGGTAATATCAACACTCACGGTAATGTCAACACTCACGGTAATGTCAACACTCACGGTAATGTTAACACTCACGGTAATGTTAACACTCACGGTAATGTCAACACTCACGGAATGTCAACACTCACGGTAATATCAACACTCACTGTAAGGTTATCACTCACGGTAATGCCAACACTCACAGTTTTGTCATCACCCACGGTAATGTCAACACCAGAGGTAATGTCAACACTCACGGTAATGTCAACACCCACGGTAATGTCAACACTCACGGTAATGTCAACACTATCGGTAATGTCAACACTCACAGTAATGTCAACACTCACATTAATGTCAACACTCACGGTAATGTTAACACTCACGGTAATGTCAACACTCACAGTATGTCAACACTCATGGTAATGTCAACACTCACGGTAATGTTAACTCTCACGGTAATGTCAACACTCACGGTAATGTCAACACTCACAATATGTCAACACTCATGGTAATGTCAACACTCACGGTAATGTTAACACTCACAGTAATGTTAACACTCACGGTAATGTCAACACTCACAGTATGTCAACACTCACGGTAATGTCAACACTCACGGTAATGTTAACTCTCACGGTAATGTCAACACTCACTGTAATGTCAACACCCACGGTAATGTCAAGACCAGAGGTAATGCCAACACTCATGGTAATGTCAACACCCGCGGTAATGTCAACACTCACGGTAATGTCAACACCCGCGGTAATGTCAACACTCTTGGTAATGTCAACACCCGCGGTAATGTCAACACGAGCGGTAATGTCAACACCCGCGGTAATGTCAACACGAGCGGTAATGTCAACACCCGCGGAAATGTCAACACTCAAGGAAATGTCAACACTCACGGTAATGTCAACAACCGGGGTAATGTCAACACCCGGGGTAATGTCAACACTCACGATAATGTCAACACCCGTGGTAATGTCAACACCCGGGGTAATGTCAACATCCGCGGTAATGTCAACACTCACGGTAATGTTAACACCCACGGTAATGTCAACACCCTGGGTAATGTCAGCACCCGGGTAATGTCAACACCCACGGTAATGTTAACACCCACGGTAATGTCAACACCCTGGGTAATGTCAGCACCCGGGTAATGTCAACACCTGCGGTAATGTCAACACTCACAGTAATGTGAACACTCACGGTACTGTGAACACTCGGGGTAATGTAAACACTCACAGTAATGTCAACACTCACGGAATGTCAACACTCACGGTAATATCAACACTCACTGTAAGGTTATCACTCACGGTAATGCCAACACTCACAGTAATGTCATCACCTACGGTAATGTCAACACCAGAGGTAATGTCAACACTCACGGTAATGTCAACACCCACGGTAATGTCAACACACACGGTAATGTCAACACCATCGGTAATGTCAACACTCACAGTAATGTCAACACTCACATTAATGTCAACACTCACGGTAATGTTAACACTCACGGTAATGTCAACACTCACAGTATGTCAACACTCATGGTAATGTCAACACTCACGGTAATGTTAACACTCACGGTAATGTCAACACTCACATTAATGTCAACACTCACAGTATGTCAACACTCATGGTAATGTCAACACTCACGGTAATGTTAACACCAGAGGTAATGTCAACACCATAGGTAATGCCAACACTCAGGGTAATGTCAACACCCGAAGTAATGTCAACACCTGGGGTAATGTCAACACCAGAGGTAATGTCAACACCATAGGTAATGTCAACACTCACGGTAATGTCAACAGCCGGGGTAATGTCAACACCTGCGGTATTGTCAATACTCACGGTAATGTTAACGCATACGGTAATGTCAACACTCACGGTAATGTCAACACTCACGGAATGTCAACACTCACGGTAATATCAACACTCACTGTAAGGTTATCACTCACAGTAATGCCAACACTCACAGTAATGTCATCACCCACGGTAATGTCAACACCAGAGGTAATGTCAACACTCACGATAATGTCAACACCCACAGTAATGTCAACACACACGGTAATGTCAACACCATCGGTAATGTCAACACTCACAGTAATTTCAACACTCACATTAATGTCAACACTCACGGTAATGTTAACACTCACGGTAATGTCAACACTCACAGTATGTCAAAACTCATGGTAATGTCAACACTCACGGTAATGTTAACACTCACGGTAATGTCAACACTCACATTAATGTCAACACTCACAGTATGTCAACACTCATGGTAATGTCAACACTCACGGTAATGTTAACACCAGAGGTAATGTCAACACCATAGGTAATGCCAACACTCAGGGTAATGTCAACACCCGCAGTAATGTCAACACCCGGGGTAATGTCAACACCAGAGGTAATGTCAACACCATAGGTAATGTCAACACTCACGGTAATGTCAACAGCCGGGGTAATGTCAACACCTGCGGTATTGTCAATACTCACGGTAATGTTAACACATACGGTAATGTCAACACTCACGGTAATGTCAACACCCACGGTAATGTCAACACTGACGGTAAAATCAACACTCACGGTAATGTCAACACTCACGGTAATGTCAACACCCACGGTATTGTCAACACCAGGGGTAATGTCAACACTCACGGTAATGTCAACACTCACGGTAATGTCAACACTCACGGAAGTGTCAACTCTCACGGTAATGTCATCATTCACGGTAATTTCAACACTCACTGTAATGTCAACACTCACGGTAATGTCAACACGCGCGGTAATGTCAACACCCACGGTAATTTCAACACCAGGGGGTAATGTTAACACCCGGGGTAATGTCGACACTCACGGTAAGGTCAACACTCACATTAATGTCAACACTCACAGTAATATCAACACTCACGGTAATGTCAACACCCGCGATAATGTCAACACTCACGGTAATGTTAACACCCACGGTAATGTCAACACCCGCGGTAATGTCAACACTTAAGGAAATGTCAACACCCACGGTAATGTCAACACTCACAGTAATGTCAACACTCACTGTAATGTTATCATTCACGGTAAAGTCAACACTCACGGTAATGTCAACACCGGCGGTAATGTAAACACTCACGGTAATGTAAACACTCACGGTAATGTCAACACTCACGGTAATGTCAACTCCCGCGGTAATGTTAACACCCGCGGTAATGTCAACACTCATGGTAATATCAACACTCACAGTAATGTCTACACTCACGGTAATGTCAACTCTCGCGGTAATTTTAACATTCACGGTAATGTCAACACTCACCGTAATGTCAACACTCACGGTGATGTCAACACCCGCGGTAATGTCAAGACCCATGGAAATGTCAACACCCACGGTAATGTCAACACCAGGGGCACTGTCAACACCCAGGGTAATGTCAACACTCAGGGTAATGTCAACACCCACGGTAATGTTAACACTCATGGTAATGTCAATACCCATAGTAATGTCAACAACCGGAGTAATGTCAACACTTACTGTAATGTCAACACCCGCGGTAATGTTAACACTCACGGCAATATCAACACTCACGGTAATGTCAACACTCACGGTAATGTCAACACTCACGGTAATGTTAACACTCACGGTAATGTTAACACTCACGGTAATGTCAACACTCACGGTAATGTTAAAACTCACGGTAATGTCAACACTGACGGTAATGTCAACACCCACGGTAATGTCAATACTAGAGGTAATGTCAACACTTACGGTAATGTCAACACCCACGGTAATATCAACACTCACGGTAATGTCAACACCATAGGTAATGTCAACACTCACGGTAATGTCAACACCCGCGGTAATGTCAAAATCAGAGGTAATGTCAACACTAAGAGTACTGTCAACACCCAGGGTAATGTCAACACTCACGGTAATGTCAAGACTCACGGTAATGTCAACACCCGCAGTAATGTTAACACCCGCGGTAATGTCAACACTCACGGTAATATCAACACCCACAATAATGTCAACACCTGGAGTAATGTTAACACTTACGGTAATGTCAACACTCACGGTAATGTCAACACCACTGGTTATGTCAACACTCAGGGTAATGTCAACACTCACGGTAATGTTAACACTCCCGGTAATGTCAACAAACGCGGTAATGTCAACACTCACGGTAATGTCAACACCCGGGGTAATGTCAACACCCGCGGTATTGTCAATACTCACGGTAATGTTAACACATACGGTAATGTCAACATTCACAGTAATGTCAACACCCACGGTAATGTCAACACTGACGGTAATGTCAACACTTACGGTAATGTCAACACTCACGGTAATGTCAACACCCACGGTAATGTCAACACCAGGGGTAATGTCAACACTCACGGTAATGTCAACACTCACGGTAATGTCAACACTCACGGAAGTGTCAACTCTCACGGTAATGTCATCATTCACGGTAATTTCAACACTCACCGTAATGTCAACACTCACGGTAATGTCAATACGCGCGGTAATGTCAACACCCACGGTAATTTCAACACCGGGGGGTAATGTTAACTCCCGGGGTAATGTCAACACCCACGGTAATGTTACACTCACGGTAATGTCAACACCCACAGTAATGTCAACACCAGACGTAATGTCAACACCATAGGTAATGCCAACACTCAGGGCAATGTCAACACCCGCAGTAATGTCAACACCTGGGGTAATGTCAACACCAGAGGTAATGTCAACACCATAGGTAATGTCAACACTCACGGTAATGTCAACACCCACAATATTGTCAACACCTGGAGTAATGTTAACACTTACGGTAATGTCAACACTCACGGTAATGTCAACACCAGAGGTAATGTCAACACTCACGGTAATGTCAACACTCACGGTAATGTTAACACTCCCGGTAATGTCAACAAACGCGGTAATGTCAACACTCACTGTAATGTCAACACTCACGGTAATGTTAACACTCCCGGTAATGTCAACACCCGCGGTAATGTCAACACCCACGGTAATGTCAACACTCACAGTAATGTCAACACTCACTGTAATGTTATCATTCACGGTAATGTCAACACTCACGGTAATGTAAACACTCACGGTAATGTCAACACTCACGGTAATGTCAACTCCCGCGGTAATGTTAACACCCGCGGTAATGTCAACACTCACGGTAATATCAACACTCACAGTAATGTCTACACTCACGGAAATGTCAACTCTCGCGGTAATGTTAACATTCACGGTAATGTCAACACTCACCGTAATGTCAACACTCACGGTAATGTCAACACCCGCGGTAATGTCAACACCCATGGAAATGTCAACACCCACGGTAATGTCAACACCAGGGGCACTGTCAACACCCAGGGTAATGTCAACACCCAGGGTAATGTCAACACCCACGGTAATGTTAACACTCACGGTAATGTCAATACCCACAGTAATGTCAACAGCCGGAGTAATGTCAACACTTACTGTAATGTCAACACCCGCTGTAAAGTTAACACTCACGGTAATATCAACACTCACGGTAATGTCAACACTCACGGTAATGTCAACACTCACGGTAATGTTGACACTCACGGTAATGTTAACACTCACGTTAATGTCAACCCTCACGGTAATGTTAAAACTCACGGTAATGTCAACCCCCACGGTAATGTCAACACTCACGGTAATGTCAACACTCACGGTAAGGTCAGCACCCGCGGTAATGTCAACACCTGGGGTAATGTCAAGTCCCAGGGTATTGCCAACACCCAGGGTAATGTCAAGTCCCAGGGAATTGTCAACACCCTGGGTAATATCAACACTCACGGTAATATCAACACTCACGGTAATGTCAACACTCACGGTAATGTCAACACTCACGGTAATGTTAACACTCACGGTAATGTTAACACTCACGGTAATGTCAACACTCACGGAATGTCAACACTCACGGTAATATCAACACTCACTGTAAGGTTATCACTCACGGTAATGCCAACACTCACAGTTTTGTCATCACGCACGGTAATGTCAACACCAGAGGTAATGTCAACACTCACGGTAATGTCAACACCCACGGTAATGTCAACACTCACGGTAATGTCAACACCATCGGTAATGTCAACACTCACAGTAATGTCAACACTCACATTAATGTAAACACTCACGGTAATGTTAACACTCACGGTAATGTCAACACTCACAGTATGTCAACACTCATGGTAATGTCAACACTCACGGTAATGTTAACTCTCACGGTAATGTCAACACTCACGGTAATGTCAACACTCACAATATGTCAACACTCATGGTAATGTCAACACTCACGGTAATGTTAACACTCACAGTAATGTTAACACTCACGGTAATGTCAACACTCACAGTATGTCAACACTCACGGTAGTGTCAACACTCACGGAAATGTCAACACTCACGGTAATGTTAACACTCACAGTAATGTTAACACTCACGGTAATGTCAACACTCACAGTATGTCAACACTCACGGTAATGTCAACACTCACGGTCATGTTAACTCTCACGGTAATGTCAACACTCACTGTAATGTCAACACCCACGGTAATGTCAACACCAGAGGTAATGCCAACACTCATGGTAATGTCAACACCCGCGGTAATGTCAACACTCACGGTAATGTCAACACCCGCGGTAATGTCAACACTCTTGGTAATGTCAACACCCGCGGTAATGTCAACACGAGCGGTAATGTCAACACCCGCGGAAATGTCAACACTCAAGGAAATGTCAACACTCACGGTAATGTCAACAACCGGGGTAATGTCAACACCCGGGGTAATGTCAACACTCACGATAATGTCAACACTCGTGGTAATGTCAACACCCGGGGTAATGTCAACATCCGCGGTAATGTCAACACTCGCGGTAATGTTAACACCCACGGTAATGTCAACACCCTGGGTAATGTCAGCACCCGGGTAATGTCAACACCCACGGTAATGTTAACACCCACGGTAATGTCAACACCCTGGGTAATGTCAGCACCCGGGTAATGTCAACACCTGCGGTAATGTCAACACTCACAGTAATGTGAACACTCACGGTACTGTGAACACTCGGGGTAATGTAAACACTCACGGTAATGTCAACACTCACGGAATGTCAACACTCACGGTAATATCAACACTCACTGTAAGGTTATCACTCACGGTAATGCCAACACTCACAGTAATGTCATCACCCACGGTAATGTCAACACCAGAGGTAATGTCAACACTCACGGTAATGTCAACTCCCACGGTAATGTCAACACACACGGTAATGTCAACACCATCGGTAATGTCAACACTCACAGTAATGTCAACACTCACATTAATGTCAACACTCACGGTAATGTTAACACTCACGGTAATGTCAACACTCACAGTATGTCAACACTCATGGTAATGTCAACACTCACGGTAATGTTAACACTCACGGTAATGGCAACACTCACATTAATGTGTACACTCACAGTATGTCAACACTCATGGTAATGTCAACACTCACGGTAATGTTAACACCAGAGGTAATGTCAACACCATAGGTAATGCCAACACTCAGGGTAATGTCAACACCCGCAGTAATGTCAACACCTGGGGTAATGTCAACACCAGAGGTAATGTCAACACCATAGGTAATATCAACACTCACGGTAATGTCAACAGCTGGGGTAATGTCAACACCTGCGGTATTGTCAATACTCACGGTAATGTTAACACATACGGTAATGTCAACACTCACGGTAATGTCAACACTCACGGAATGTCAACACTCACGGTAATATCAACACTCACTGTAAGGTTATCACTCACGGTAATGCCAACACTCACAGTAATGTCATCACCCACGGTAATGTCAACACCAGAGGTAATGTCAACACTCACGGTAATGTCAACACCCACGGTAATGTCAACACACACGGTAATGTCAACACCATCGGTAATGTCAACACTCACAGTAATGTCAACACTCACATTAATGTCAACACTCACGGTAATGTTAACACTCACGGTAATGTCAACACTCACAGTATGTCAACACTCATGGTAATGTCAACACTCACGATAATGTTAACACTCACGGTAATGTCAACACTCACATTAATGTCAACACTCACAGTATGTCAACTCTCATGGTAATGTCAACACTCACGGTAATGTTAACACCAGAGGTAATGTCAACACCATAGGTAATGCCAACACTCAGGGTAATGTCAACACCCGCAGTAATGTCAACACCTGGGGTAATGTCAACACCAGAGGTAATGTCAACACCATAGGTAATGTCAACACTCACGGTAATGTCAACAGCCGGGGTAATGTCAACACCTGCGGTATTGTCAATACTCACGGTAATGTTAACACATACGGTAATGTCAACACTCACGGTAATGTCAACACTCACGGAATGTCAACACTCACGGTAATATCAACACTCACTGTAAGGTTATCACTCACGGTAATGCCAACACTCACAGTAATGTCATCACCCACGGTAATGTCAACACCAGAGGTAATGTCAACACTCACGGTAATGTCAACACCCACGGTAATGTCAACACACACGGTAATGTCAACACCATCGGTAATGTCAACACCATCGGTAATGTCAACACTCACAGTAATTTCAACACTCACATTAATGTCAACACTCACGGTAATGTTAACACTCACGGTAATGTCAACACTCACAGTATGTCAACACTCATGGTAATGTCAACACTCACGGTAATGTTAACACTCACGGTAATGTCAACACTCACATTAATGTCAACACTCACAGTATGTCAACACTCATGGTAATGTCAACACTCACGGTAATGTTAACACCAGAGGTAATGTCAACACCATAGGTAATGCCAACACTCAGGGTAATGTCAACACCCGCAGTAATGTCAACACCCGGGGTAATGTCAACACCAGAGGTAATGTCTACACCATAGGTAATGTCAACACTCACGGTAATGTCAACAGCCGGGGTAATGTCAACACCTGCGGTATTGTCAATACTCACGGTAATGTTAACACATACGGTAATGTCAACACTCACGGTAATGTCAACACCCACGGTAATGTCAACACTGACGGTAATATCAACACTCACGGTAATGTCAACACTCACGGTAATGTCAACACCCACGGTAATGTCAACACCAGGGGTAATGTCAACACTCACGGTAATGTCAACACTCACGGAAGTGTCAACTCTCACGGTAATTTCAACACCAGGGGGTAATGTTAACACCCGGGGTAATGTCGACACTCACGGTAAGGTCAACACTCACATTAATGTCAACACTCACAGTAATATCAACACTCACGGTAATGTCAACACCCGCGGTAATGTCAACACCAGCGGTAATGTCAACACCCGCGGTAATGTCAACACCCACGGTAATTTCAACACCAGGGGGTAATGTTAACACCCGGGGTAATGTCGACACTCACGGTAAGGTCAACACTCACATTAATGTCAACACTCACAGTAATATCAACACTCACGGTAATGTCAACACCCGCGGTAATGTCAACACCAGCGGTAATGTCAACACCCGCGGTAATGTCAACACTCACGGTAATGTTAACACCCACGGTAATGTCAACACCCGCGGTAATGTCAACACTTAAGGAAATGTCAACACCCACGGTAATGTCAACACTCACAGTAATGTCAACACTCACTGTAATGTTATCATTCACGGTAAAGTCAACACTCACGGTAATGTCAACACCGGCGGTAATGTAAACACTCACGGTAATGTAAACACTCACGGTAATGTCAACACTCACGGTAATGTCAACTCCCGCGGTAATGTTAACACCCGCGGTAATGTCAACACTCACGGTAATATCAACACTCACAGTAATGTCAACACTCACGGTAATGTCAACTCTCGCGGTAATTTTAACATTCACGGTAATGTCAACACTCACCGTAATGTCAACACTCACGGTGATGTCAACACCCGCGGTAATATCATGACCCATGGAAATGTCAACACCCACGGTAATGTCAACACCAGGGGCACTGTCAACACCCAGGGTAATGTCAACACTCAGGGTAATGTCAACACCCACGGTAATGTTAACACTCATGGTAATGTCAATACCCATAGTAATGTCAACAACCGGAGTAATGTCAACACTTACTGTAATGTCAACACCCGCGGTAATGTTAACACTCACGGTAATATCAACACTCACGGTAATGTCAACACTCACGGTAATGTCAACACTCACGGTAATGTTAACACTCACGGTAATGTTAACACTCACGGTAATGTCAACACTCTCGGTAATGTTAAAACTCACGGTAATGTCAACACTGACGGTAATGTCAACACCCACGGTAATGTCAATACTAGAGGTAATGTCAACACTTACGGTAATGTCAACACCCACGGTAATATCAACACTCACGGTAATGTCAACACCATAGGTAATGTCAACACTCACGGTAATGTCAACACCCGCGGTAATGTCAAAATCAGAGGTAATGTCAACACTAAGAGTACTGTCAACACCCAGGGTAATGTCAACACTCACGGTAATGTCAAAACTCACGGTAATGTCAACACCCGCAGTAATGTTAACACCCGCGGTAATGTCAACACTCACGGTAATATCAACACTCACGTTAATGTCAACACCCGCGGTAATGTCAACACCCATGGTAATGTCAACACCCACGGTAATGTCAACACCAGGGGCAATGTCAACAACCGGGGTAATGTCAACACCCGGAGTAATGTCAACACCCACGGTAATTTTAACACTCACGGTAATGTCAACACCCACAATAATATCAACACCTGGAGTAATGTTAACACTTACGGTAATGTCAACACTCACGGTAATGTCAACACCAGAGGTAATGTCAACACTCACGGTAATGTCAACACTCACGGTAATGTTAACACTCCCGGTAATGTCAACAAACGCGGTAATGTCAACACTCACGGTAATGTCAACACTCACGGTAATGTTAACACTCCCGGTAATGTCAACACCCGCGGTAATGTCAACACTTAAGGTAATGTCAACACCCACGGTAATGTCAACACTCACAGTAATGTCAACACTCACTGTAATGTTATCATTCACGGTAATGTCAACACTCACGGTAATGTAAACACTCACGGTAATGTCAACACTCACGGTAATGTCAACTCCCGCGGTAATGTTAACACCCGCGGTAATGTCAACACTCACGGTAATATCAACACTCACAGTAATGTCTACACTCACGGTAATGTCAACTCTCGCGGTAATGTTAACATTCACGGTAATGTCAACACTCACCGTAATGTCAACACTCACGGTAATGTCAACACCCGCGGTAATGTCAACACCCATGGAAATGTCAACACCCACGGTAATGTCAACACCAGGGGCACTGTCAACACCCAGGGTAATGTCAACACCCGGGGTAATGTCAACACCCACGGTGATGTTAACACTCACGGTAATGTCAATACCCACAGTAATGTCAACAGCCGGAGTAATGTCAACACTTACTGTAATGTCAACACCCGCGGTAAAGTTAACACTCACGGTAATATCAACACTCACGGTAATGTCAAAACTCACGGTAATGTCAACACTCACGGTAATGTTGACACTCACGGTAATGTTAACACTCACGGTAATGTCAACCCTCACGGTAATGTTAAAACTCACGGTAATGTCAACCCCCACGGTAATGTCAACACTCACGGTAATGTCAACACTCACGGTAAGGTCACCACCCGCGGTAATGTCAACACCTGGGGTAATGTCAAGTCCCAGGGTATTGTCAACACCCAGGGTAATGTCAAGTCCCAGGGAATTGTCAACACCCTGGGTAATATCAACACTCACGGTAATATCAACACTCACGGTAATGTCAACACTCACGGTAATGTCAACACTCACGGTAATGTTAACACTCACGGTAATGTTAACACTCACGGTAATGTCAACACTCACGGAATGTCAACACTCACGGTAATATCAACACTCACTGTAAGGTTATCACTCACGGTAATGCCAACACTCACAGTAATGTCATCACCCACAGTAATGTCAACACCAGAGGTAATGTCAACACTCACGGTAATGTCAACACCCACGGTAATGTCAACACTCACGGTAATGTCAACACCATCGGTAATGTCAACACTCACAGTAATGTCAACACTCACATTAATGTCAACACTCACGGTAATGTTAACACTCACGGTAATGTCAACACTCACAGTATGTCAACACTCATGGTAATGTCAACACTCACGGTAATGTTAACTCTCACGGTAATGTCAACACTCACGGTAATGTCAACACTCACAATATGTCAACACTCATGGTAATGTCAACACTGACGGTAATGTTAACACTCACAGTAATGTTAACACTCACGGTAATGTCAACACTCACAGTATGTCAACACTCACGGTAATGTCAACACTCACGGAAATGTCAACACTCACGGTAATGTTAACACTCACAGTAATGTTAACACTCACGGTAATGTCAACACTCACAGTATGTCAACACTCACGGTAATGTCAACACTCACGGTAATGTTAACTCTCACGGTAATGTCAACACTCACTGTAATGTCAACACCCACGGTAATGTCAACACCAGAGGTAATGCCAACACTCATGGTAATGTCAACACCCGCGGTAATGTCAACACTCACGGTAATGTCAACACCCGCGGTAATGTCAACACTCATGGTAATGTCAACACCCGCGGTAATGTCAACACGAGCGGTAATGTCAACACCCGCGGTAATGTCAACACGAGCGGTAATGTCAACACCCGCGGAAATGTCAACACTCAAGGAAATGTCAACACTCACGGTAATGTCAACAACCGGGGTAATGTCAACACCCGGGGTAATGTCAACACTCACGATAATGTCAACACCCGTGGTAATGTCAACACCCGGGGTAATGTCAACATCCGCGGTAATGTCAACACTCGCGGTAATGTTAACACCCACGGTAATGTCAACACCCTGGGTAATGTCAGCACCCGGGTAATGTCAACACCCGCGGTAATGTTAACACCCACGGTAATGTCAACACCCTGGGTAATGTCAGCACCCGGGTAATGTCAACACCTGCGGTAATATCAACACTCACAGTAATGTGAACACTCACGGTACTGTGAACACTCGGGGTAATGTAAACACTCACGGTAATGTCAACACTCACGGAATGTCAACACTCACGGTAATATCAACACTCACTGTAAGGTTATCACTCACGGTAATGCCAACACTCACAGTAATGTCATCACCCACGGTAATGTCAACACCAGAGGTAATGTCAACACTCACGGTAATGTCAACACCCACGGTAATGTCAACACACACGGTAATGTCAACACCATCGGTAATGTCAACACTCACAGTAATGTCAACACTCACATTAATGTCAACACTCACGGTAATGTTAACACTCACGGTAATGTCAACACTCACAGTATGTCAACACTCATGGTAATGTCAACACTCACGGTAATGTTAACACTCACGGTAATGTCAACACTCACATTAATGTCAACACTCACAGTATGTCAACACTCATGGTAATGTCAACACTCACGGTAATGTTAACACTCACAGTAATGTTAACACTCACGGTAATGTCAACACTCACAGTATGTCAACACTCACGGTAATGTCAACACTCACGGAAATGTCAACACTCACGGTAATGTTAACACTCACAGTAATGTTAACACTCACGGTAATGTCAACACTCACAGTATGTCAACACTCACGGTAATGTCAACACTCACGGTAATGTTAACTCTCACGGTAATGTCAACACTCACTGTAATGTCAACACTCATGGTAATGTCAACACCCGCGGTAATGTCAACACTCACGGTAATGTCAACACCCGCGGTAATGTCAACACGAGCAGTAAGGTCAACACCCGCAGTAATGTCAACACTCACGGTAATGTCAACACTCACTGTAATGTCAACACTCAAGGAAATGTCAACACTCACGGTAATATCAACAACCGGGGTAATGTCAACACCCACGGTAATGTCAACCCCCACGGTAATGTTAACACTCATGGTAATGTCAATACCCATAGTAATGTCAACAGCCGGAGTAATGTCAACACTTACTGTAATGTCAACACCTGCGGTAATGTTAACACTCACGGTAATATCAACACTCACGGTAATGTTAACACTCACGGTAATGTCAACACTCAAGGTAATGTTAAAACTCACGGTAATGTCAACACTGACGGTAATGTCAACACCCACGGTAATGTCAATGCTAGAGGTAATGTCAACACTCACGGTAATGTCAGCACCCACGGTAATATCAACACTCACGGTAATGTCAAAATCAGGGGTAATGTCAACACTAAGAGTACTGTCAACACCCAGGGAAATGTCAACACTCACGGTAATGTCAAGACTCACGGTAATGTCAACACCCGCAGTAATGTTAACACCCAGGGAAATGTCAACACTCACGGTAATGTCAAGACTCACGGTAATGTCAACACCCGCAGTAATGTTAACACCCGCGGTAATGTCAACACTCACGGTAATATCAAACACTCACGTTAATGTCAACACCCGCGATAATGTCAACACCCATGGTAATGTCAACACCCACGGTAATGTCAACACCAGGGGCAATGTCAACAACCGGGGTAATTTCAACACCCGGAGTAATGTCAACACCCACGGTAATTTTAACACTCACGGTAATGTCAACACCCACAATAATGTCAACACCTGGAGTAATGTTAACACTTACGGTAATGTCAACACTCACGGTAATGTCAACACCAGAGGTAATGTCAACACCAGAGGTAATGTCAACACTCACGGTAATGTCAACATTCACGGTAATGTCAACACCCTGGTTAATGTCAACACTCTCGGTAATGTCAACTCGAGCAGTAATGTCAACACTCACGTAATGTCAACACCCGCGGTAATGTCAACACCAGCGGTAATGTCAACACTCACGGTAATGTTAACACTCACGGTAATGTTAACACTCATGGTGATGTTAACACCCACGGTAATGTCAACACCAGAGGTAATGTCAACACTCAAGGTAATGTCAACACCTGGGGTAATGTCAACACCAGCACTAATGTCAACACTCACGGTAATGTCAACACTCACGCTAATGTCAACACTCACGGTAATGTCAACTCTCACGGTAATGTCAACACTCACGTAATGTCAACACCCGCGGTAATGTCAACACCAGCGGTAATGTCAACACTCACGGTAATGTTAACACCCACGGTAATGTTAACACTCATGGTAATGTTAACACCTACGGTAATGTCAACACCAGAGGTAATGTCAACACTCAAGGTAATGTCAACACCTGCGGTAATGTCAACACCAGCTGTAATGTCAACACTCACGGTAATGTCCACACCCGGGGAAATATCAACATGAGCGGTAATGTCAACACGAGCGGTAATGTCAACACTCACGTAATGTCAACACCCGCGGTAATGTCAACACCAGCGGTAATGTCAACACTCACGGTAATGTTAACACTCACGGTAATGTTAACACTCATGGTAATGTTAACACCCACGGTATTGTCAACACCAGAGGTAATGTCAACACTCAAGGTAATGTCAACACCTGGGGTAATGTCAACACCAGCACTAATGTCAACACTCACGGTAATGTCAACACCCGTGATAATGTCAACACCCGGGGTTATGTTAACACCCACGGTAATGTCAACACTCACGGTAATGTTATCACTCACGGTAATGTCAACACTTACGGTAATGTCAACACCCGCGGTATTGTCAACACTCATGGTAATGTTAACACACACGGTAATGTCAACACTCACGGTAATGTTATCACTCACTGTAATGTCAACACTCATGGTAATGTCAACACTCGCGGTAATGGTAACACCCGCGGTAATGTCAACACCCGCGGTAATGTCAACACTTACGGTAATGTCAACACCCACGGTAATGTCAACACTCACAGAAATGTCAACACTCACGGTAATGTTAACACTCACAGTAATGTTAACACTCACGGTAATGTCAACACTCACAGTATGTCAACACTCACGGTAATGTCAACACTCACGGTAATGTTAACTCTCACGGTAATGTCAACACTCACGGTAATGTCAACACCCACGGTAATGTCAACACCAGAGGTAATGCCAACACTCATGGTAATGTCAACACCCGCGGTAATGTCAACACTCACGGTAATGTCAACACCCGCGGTAATGTCAACACGAGCGGTAAGCTCAACACCCGCGGTAATGTCAACACTCACGGTAATGTCAACACTCACTGTAATGTCAACACTCAAGGAAATGTCAACACTCACGGTAATGTCAACAGTCATGGTAATGTCAACACTCAAGGAAATGTCAACACTCACGGTAATGTCAACAGTCATGGTAATGTCAACAACCGGGGTAATGTCAACACCCGGGGTAATGTCAACACTCACGATATTGTCAACACCCGTGGTAATGTCAAACCCGGGGTAATGTCAACATCTGCGGTAATGTCAAGACTCACGGTAATGTTAACACCCACGTTAATGTCAACACCCTGGGTAATGTCAACATCCGCGGTAATGTCAACACTCACGGTAATGTCAACACTCACAGTATGTCAACACTCTTGGTAATGTCAACACTCACGGTAATGTTAACACTCACAGTAATGTTAACACTCACGGTAATGTCAACACACACAGTATGTCAACACTCACGGTAATGTCAACACCCGCGGTAATGTTAACACCTGCGGTAATGTCAACACTCACAGTAATGTGAACACTCACGGTACTGTGAACACTCGGGGTAATGTAAACACTCAAGGTAATGTCAACACTCACAGTAATGTCAACACTCACGGTAATGTCAACACCTGGGGTAATGTCGACAACCGGTGTAATGTCAACACCCGCGGTAATGTCAACACTCACGGTAATGTCAACAACCGGGGTAATGTCAACATCCGCGGTAATGTCAACACTCACGGTAATGTTAACACCTACGGTAATGTCAACACTCACGGTAATGTTATCACTAATGGTAATGTGAACACTTATGGTAATGTTAACACTCACGGTAATGTCAACACTCACGGTAATGTCAACACTCACGGTAATGTCAACACTCACGGTAATGTTAACACTCCCGGTAATGTGAACAAACGCGGTAATGTCAACACTCACGGTAATGTCAACACCCGGGGTAATGTCAAAACCAGGGGTAATGTTAACACTCACGGTAATGTTAACACTCACGGGATGTCAACACTCACGGTAATGTCAACACTCATGGTAATGTCAACACCCGCGGTAATGTCAACACTCACGGTAATGTCAACACCCGCGGTAATGTCAACACGAGCGGTAAGCTCAACACCCGCGGTAATGTCAACACTCACGGTAATGTCAACACTCACTGTAATGTCAACACTCAAGGAAATGTCAACACTCACGGTAATGTCAACAGTCATGGTAATGTCAACACTCAAGGAAATGTCAACACTCACGGTAATGTCAACAGTCATGGTAATGTCAACAACCGGGGTAATGTCAACACCCGGGGTAATGTCAACACTCACGATATTGTCAACACCCGTGGTAATGTCAACACCCGGGGTAATGTCAACATCCGCGGTAATGTCAAGACTCACGGTAATGTTAACACCCACGTTAATGTCAACACCCTGGGTAATGTCAACATCCGCGGTAATGTCAACACTCACGGTAATGTCAACACTCACAGTATGTCAACACTCTTGGTAATGTCAACACTCACGGTAATGTTAACACTCACAGTAATGTTAACACTCACGGTAATGTCAACACACACAGTATGTCAACACTCACGGTAATGTCAACACCCGCGGTAATGTTAACACCTGCGGTAATGTCAACACTCACAGTAATGTGAACACTCACGGTACTGTGAACACTCGGGGTAATGTAAACACTCAAGGTAATGTCAACACTCACAGTAATGTCAACACTCACGGTAATGTCAACACCTGGGGTAATGTCGACAACCGGTGTAATGTCAACACCCGCGGTAATGTCAACACTCACGGTAATGTCAACAACCGGGGTAATGTCAACATCCGCGGTAATGTCAACACTCACGGTAATGTTAACACCTACGGTAATGTCAACACTCACGGTAATGTTATCACTAATGGTAATGTGAACACTTATGGTAATGTTAACACTCACGGTAATGTCAACACTCACGGTAATGTCAACACTCACGGTAATGTCAACACTCACGGTAATGTTAACACTCCCGGTAATGTGAACAAACGCGGTAATGTCAACACTCACGGTAATGTCAACACCCGGGGTAATGTCAAAACCAGGGGTAATGTTAACACTCACGGTAATGTTAACACTCACGGGATGTCAACACTCACGGTAATGTCAACACTCTCGGTAATGTTAACACTCCCGGTAATGTCAACGCTCACGGTAATGTCAACACCCACGGTAATGTCAACACCAGCGGTAATGTCAACACCCACGGTAATGTCAACACTCAATGTAATGTTATCACTCACGGTAATGTCAACACTCACGGTAATGTCAACTCTAACGGTAATGTTAACACTCACGGTAATGTCAACACTCACCGTAATGTCAACTCCCACGGAAATGTCAACACCAGAGGTAATGCCAATACACACGGTAATGTCAACACCCGCGGTAATGTCAACACCAGCGGTAATGTCAACACCCACGGTAATGTCAACACTCACGGTAATGTCAACACTCACATTAATGTCAACACTCACAGTAATGTCAACACTCACGGTAATGTCAACACTCACGGAAATATCAACACTCACAGTAATGTCAACAACCGGGGTAATGTCAACACCCGGGGTAATGTCAACACTCACGGTAATGTCAACACACGCGGTAATGTCAACACCCGGGGTAATGTCAGCACCTGGGGTAATGTCAACACCTGGGGTAATGTCAGCACCTGGGGTAATGTCAACACCCGGGGTAATGTCAGCACCAGGGGTAGTGTTATTACCTTCGGTAATGACAACACTCACAGTAATGTCAACACTCACGGTACTTTGAACACTCGGGGTAATGTCAACACCCGGGGTAATGTCAACACTCATGGTAATGTCAACACCCGGGGTAATGTCAACACCCGGGGTAATGTAAACACCTGCGGTAATGTCAACACTCACAGTAATGTCTACACTCACAATAATGTCAACACCCGCGGTAATGTCAACACCCGGGGTAATGTCAACACTCACAGTAATGTCAACACCTGGGGTAATGTCAACACCCGGGGTAATGTCAACACCCGGGGTAATGTCAACATCCGCGGTTATGTCAACACTCACCGTAATGTTAACACCCACTGTAATGTCAACACTCACGGTAATGTTATCACTCACGGTAATGTGAACACTCACGGGAATGTTAACACTCACAGTAATGTCTACGCTCACGGTAATGTCAACACCCGCGGTAATGTCAACACCCGGGGTAATGTCAACACCAGAGGTAATGTCAACACCATAGGTAATGTCAACACTCACGGTAATGTCAACACCCGGGGTAATGTCAACACTCACGGTAATGTCAACACCAGGGGTAATGTCAACACTCACGGTAATGTCAACACTCACGGTAATGTCAACACTCACGGAAGTGTCAACTCTCACGGTAATGTCATCATTCACGGTAATTCCAACACTCACCGTAATGACAACACTCACGGTAATGTCAACACGCGCGGTAATGTCAACACCCAGGGTATTGTCAACACCCAGGGTAATGTCGACACTCACGGTAAGGTCAACACTCACATTAATGTCAACACTCACAGTAATGTCAACACTCACGGTAATGTCAACACCCGCGGCAATGTCAACACCAGCGGTAATGTCAACACCCACGGTAATGTCAACACTCACGGTAATGTTAACACCCACGGTAATGTCAACACCCGCGGTAATGTCAACACTTAAGGTAATGTCAACACCCACGGTAATGTCAACACTCACAGTAATGTCAACACTCACTGTAATGTTATCATTCACGGTAATGTCAACACTCACGGTAATGTAAACACTCACGGTAATGTCAACACTCACGGTAATGTCAACTCCCGCGGTAATGTTAACACCCGCGGTAATGTCAACACTCACGGTAATACCAACACTCACGGTAATGTCAACATCCGCGGTAATGTCAACACCCATGAAAATGTCAACACCCACGGTAATGTCAACACCAGGAGCACTGTCAACACCCAGGGTAATGTCAACACCCGGGGTAATGTCAACTCCCACGGTAATGTTAACACTCACGGTAATGTCAATACCCACAGTAATGTCAACAGCCGGAGTAATGTCAACACTTACTGAAATGTCAACACCCGCGGTAATGTTAACACTCACGGTAATATCAACACTCACGGTAATGTCAACACTCACGGTAATGTCAACACTCACTGTAATGTTGACACTCACGGTAATGTTAACACTCACGGTAATGTCAACACTCACGGTAATGTTAAAACTCACGGTAATGTCAACCCCCACATGGTGACAACACTCACTCACATTACCGTAAGTGTTGACATAACCGCGGATGTTGACATTACCCCGGTTCTTGACATTACCGTGAGTGTTGACATTACCGCGGGTGCTGATATTACACCGGTTGTCGACATTACCCCAGGTGTTGACATTACCGTGAGTGTTGACATTACTGTGAGTGTTGACATTACCTTGAGTGTTTACATTACCCCGAGTGTTCACAGTACCGTGAGTGTTCACATTACTGTGAGTGTTGACATTACCGCAGGTGTTAACATTACCGCGGGTGTTGACATTACCCGGGTGCTGACATTACCCAGGGTGTTGACATTACCGTGGGTGATAACATTACCGCGAGTGTTGACATTACCGCGGATGTTGACATTACCCCGGGTGTTGACATTCCACGGGTGTTGACATTATCGTGAGTGTTGACATTACCCCGGGTGTTGACATTACCCCGGTTGTTGACATTACCGTGAGTGTTGACATTTCCTTGAATGTTGACATTACAGTGAGTGTTGACATTACCGTGAGTGTTGACATTACTGCAGGTGTTGACATTACCGCTCGTGTTGACATTACCGCGGGTGTTGACATTACCGTGAGTGTTGACATTACCGCGGGTATTGACATTACTATGAGTGTTGGCATTACCTCTGGTGTTGACATTACCGTGGGTGTTGACATTACAGTGAGTGTTGACATTACCGTGAGAGTTAACATTACCGTGAGTGTTGACATTACCGTGAGTGTTGACATACTGTGAGTGTTGACATTACCGTGAGTGTTAACATTACTGTGAGTGTTAACATTACCGTGAGTGTTGACATTTCCGTGAGTGTTGACATTACCGTGAGTGTTGACATACTGTGAGTGTTGACATTACTGTGAGTGTTAACATTACTGTGAGTGTTAACATTACCGTGAGTGTTGACATTACCATGAGTGTTGGCATACTGTGAGTGTTGACATTACCGTGAGTGTTGACATTACTGTGAGTGTTAACATTACCGTGAGTGTTGACATTACCATGAGTGTTGACATACTGTGAGTGTTGACATTACCGTGAGTGTTAACATTACCGTGAGTGTTGACATTAATGTGAGTGTTGACATTACTGTGAGTGTTGACATTACCGATGGTGTTGACATTACCGTGTGTGTTGACATTACCGTGGGTGTTGACATTACCGTGAGTGTTGACATTACCTCTGGTGTTGACATTACCGTGGGTGATGACATTACTGTGAGTGTTGGCATTACCGTGAGTGATAACCTTACAGTGAGTGTTGATATTACCGTGAGTGTTGACATTCCGTGAGTGTTGACATTACCGTGAGTGTTAACATTACCGTGAGTGTTAACATTTCCGTGAGTGTTGACATTACCGTGAGTGTTGACATTACCGTGAGTGTTGATATTACCGTGAGTGTTGATATTAATGTGAGTGTTGTTATTTACCAGGGTGTTGACAATTCCCTGGGACTTGACATTACCCTGGGTGTTGACAATACCCTGGGACTTGACATTACCCCAGGTGTTGACATTACCGCGGGTGGTGACCTTACCGTGAGTGTTGACATTACCTATATTGTTGAAATTACCGTGAGTGTTGACATTACCCCTGGTTTTGACATTACCCCGGGTGTTGACATTACCGGGAGTGTTGACATTACCGCGTTTGTTGACATTACCGGGAGTGTTAACATTACCGTGAGGGTTGACATTACCGTGAGTGTTGACATTACCGTGAGTGTTGACATTACCGTGCGTGTTAACATTACCATAAGTGTTCACATTACCCTTTTGTGATAACATTACCGTGAGTGTTGACATTACCGTGGGTGTTAACATTACCGTGAGTGTTGACATTACCGCGGATGTTGACATTACCCCGGTTGTTGACATTACCGTGAGTGTTGACATTTCCGCGGGTGTTGACATTACACCGGTTGTTGACATTACCCCAGGTGTTGACATTACCGTGAGTGTTGACATTACTGTGAGTGTTGACATTACCTTGAGTGTTTACATTACTGTGAGTGTTGACATTACCGCAGGTGTTAACATTACCGCGGGTGTTGACATTACCCGGGTGCTGACATTACCCAGGGTGTTGACATTACCGTGGGTGTTAACATTACCGCGAGTGTTGACATTACCGCGGATGTTGACATTACCCCGGGTGTTGACATTACCACGGGTGTTGACATTATCGTGAGTGTTGACATTACCCCGGGTGTTGACATTACCCTGGTTGTTGACATTACCGTGAGTGTTGACATTTCCTTGAGTGTTGACGTTACAGTGAGTGTTGACATTACCGTGAGTGTTGACATTACCGCGGGTGTTGACATTACCGCTCGTGTTGACATTACCGCGGGTGTTGACATTACCGTGAGTGTTGACATTTCCGCGGGTGTTGACATTACCATGAGTGTTGGCATTACCTCTGGTGTTGACATTACCGTGGGTGTTGACATTACAGTGAGTGTTGACATTACCGTGAGAGTTAACATTACCGTGAGTGTTGACATTACCGTGAGTGTTGACATACTGTGAGTGTTGACATTACCGTGAGTGTTAACATTACTGTGAGTGTTAACATTACCGTGAGTGTTGACATTTCCGTGAGTGTTGACATTACCGTGAGTGTTGACATACTGTGAGTGTTGACATTACCGTGAGTTTTAACATTACTGTGAGTGTTAACATTACCGTGAGTGTTGACATACTGTGAGTGTTGACATTACCATGAGTGTTGACATACTGTGAGTGTTGACATTACCGTGAGTGTTGACATTACCGTGAGAGTTAACATTACCGTGAGTGTTGACATTACCATGAGTGTTGACATACTGTGAGTGTTGACATTACCGTGAGTGTTAACATTACCGTGAGTGTTGACATTAATGTGAGTGTTGACATTACTGTGAGTGTTGACATTACCGATGGTGTTGACATTACCGTGAGTGTTGACATTACCGTGGGTGTTGACATTACCGTGAGTGTTGACATTACCTCTGGTGTTGACATTACCGTGGGTGATGACATTACTGTGAGTGTTGGCATTACCGTGAGTGATAACCTTACAGTGAGTGTTGATATTACCGTGAGTGTTGACATTCCGTGAGTGTTGACATTACCGTGAGTGTTAACATTACCGTGAGTGTTAACATTACCGTGAGTGTTGACATTACCGTGAGTGTTGACATTACCGAGAGTGTTGATATTACCGTGAGTGTTGATATTAATGTGAGTGTTGACATTACCCAGGGTATTGACAATTCCCTGGGACATGACATTACCCTGGGTGTTGACAATACCCTGGGACTTGACATTACCCCAGGTGTTGACATTACCGCGGGTGGTGACCTTACCGTGAGTGTTGACATTACCTATGTTGTTGAAATTACCGTGAGTGTTGACATTACCGTGGGGGATGACATTACCGTGAGTTTTAACATTACTGTGAGGGTTGACATTACCGTGAGTGTTAACATTACCGTGAGTGTCAACATTTCCGTGAGTGTTGACATTACCGTGAGTGTTGACATTACCGTGAGTGTTGATATTACCGTGAGTGTTAACATTACCGCGGGTGTTGACATTACAGTAAGTGTTGACATTACTCAGGCTGTTGACATTACTGTGGGTATTGACATTACCGTGAGTGTTAACATTACCGTGGGTGTTGACATTACCCCGGGTGTTGACATTACCCTGGGTGTTGACAGTGCCCCTGGTGTTGACATTACCGTGGGTGTTGACATTTCCATGGGTGTTGACATTACCGCGGGTGTTGACATTACCGTGAGTGTTGACATTACGGTGAGTGTTGACATTACCGTGAATGTTAACATTACCGCGAGAGTTGACATTACCGTGAGTGTAGACATTACTGTGAGTGTTGATATTACCATGAGTGTTGACATTACCGCGGGTGTTAACATTACCGCGGGAGTTGACATTACCGTGAGTGTTGACATTACCGTGAGTGTTGACATTACCGTGAATGATAACATTACAGTGAGTGTTGACATTACTGTGAGTGTTGACATAACCGTGGGTGTTGACATTACCTTAAGTGTTGACATTACCGCGGGTGTTGACATTACCGGGAGTGTTAACATTACCGTGAGTGTTGACATTACCGTGAGTGTTGACATTACCGCGTTTGTTGACATTACCGGGAGTGTTAACATTACCGTGAGTGTTGACATTACCGTGAGTGTTGACATTACCTCTGGTGTTGACATTACCGTGAGTGTTGACATTACCGTAAGTGTTAACATTACTCCAGGTGTTGACATTATTGTGGGTGTTGACATTACCGTGAGTGTTAAAATTACCGTGGATGTTGACATTACTCCGGGTGTTGACATTACCCCGGTTGTTGACATTGCCTCTGGTGTTGACATTACCGTGGGTCTTGACATTACCGCGGGTGTTGACATCACCGTGAGTGTTGACATTACCGTGGGTGTTGACATTTCCTTAAGTGTTGACATTACCGCGGGTGTTGACATTACCGTGGGTGTTAACATTACCGTGAGTGTTGACATTACCGCGGGTGTTGACATTACCGCGGGTGTTGACATTACCGTGAGTGTTGATATTACTGTGAGTGTTGACATTAATGTGAGTGTTGACCTTACCGTGAGTGTCGACATTACCCCGGGTGTTAACATTACCCCCAGGTGTTGAAATTACTGTGGGTGTTGACATTACCGCGCGTGTTGACATTACCGTGAGTGTTGACATTACAGTGAGTGTTGAAATTACCGTGAATGATGACATTACCGTGAGAGTTGACACTTCCGTGAGTGTTGACATTACCGTGAGTGTTGACATTACCGTGAGTGTTGACATTACCCCTGGTGTTGACATTACCGTGGGTGTTGACATTACCGTGAGTGTTGACATTACCGTGAGTGTTGATATTACCGTCAGTGTTGACATTACAGTGGGTGTTGACATTACCGTGAGTGTTGACATTACCGTATGTGTTAACATTACCGTGAGTATTGACAATACCGCAGGTGTTGACATTACCCCGGCTGTTGACATTACCGTGAGTGTTGACATTACCTACGGTGTTGACATTACCTCTGGTGTTGACATTACTGCGGGTGTTGACATTACCCTGAGTGTTGGCATTACCTATGGTGTTGACATTACCTCTGGTGTTGACATTACTGTGGGTGTTGACATTACCGTGAGTGTTAACATTACCGAGGGTGTTGACATTACCCAGGGAGTTAACATTACCCCCCGGTGTTGAAATTACCGTGGGTGTTGACATTACCGTGAGTGTTGACATTACCGTGAGTGTTTACATTACCGTGAGTGTTGACATTACCGTGAGTGTTGACATTACCGTCAGTGTTGACATTACCGTGGGTGTTGACATTACCGTGAATGTTGCTATTACCGTATGTGTTAACATTACCGTGAGTATTGACAATACCGCGGGTGTTGACATTACCCCGGGTGTTGACATTACCGTGAGTGTTGACATTACTGTGAGTGTTAACATTCCCGTGAGTGTTCACATTACCGTGAGTGATAACATTACAGTGAGTGTTGACAATACAGTGGGTGTTAACATTACCGTGAGTGTTGACATAACCGTGGATGTTGACATTACCCCCGGGTGTTGACATTACCCCGAGTGTTGACATTACCCCAGGTGTTGACATTACTGTGAGTGTTGACATTACCCCGGGTGTTGACATTACCGCGTGTGTTGACATTACCGTGAGTGTAGACATTACTGTGAGTGTTGACATTACCGTGAGTGTTAACATTTCCGCGGGTGTTGACATTACCGTTCGTGTTGACATTACCGCAGGTGTTTACATTACCCCGGGTGTTGACATTACCCCGGGTGTTGACATTACCATGAGTGTTGACATTACCCCGGGTGTTGACATTACCCCGAGTGTTCACAGTACCGCGTGTGTTGACATTACCGTGAGTGTTGACATTACCGTGAGTGTTGACATTTCCGTGAGTGTTGACATTACCGTGAGTGTTGACATTACCGTGAGTGTTGACATTAATGTGAGTGTTGACATTACCGTGAGTGTTGACATTAATGTGAGTGTTGACATTACCGTGAGTGTTGACATTTCCGCGGGTGTTGACATTACCGTGTGTGTTGACATTACCGCTGGTGTTGACATTACCGCGGGTGTTGACATTACCGTGTGTGTTGGCATTACCTCTGGTGTTGACATTTCCGTGGGAGTTGACATTACGGTGAGTGTTGACATTACCGTGAGTGTTAACATTACCGTTAGTGTTGACATTACCGTGAGTGTTGACATACTGTGAGTGTTAACATTACCGTGAGTGTTAACATTACCGTGAGTGTTAACATTACCGTGAGTGTTAACATTACCGTGAGTGTTGACATTACCGTGAGTGTTGACATTAATGTGAGTGTTGACATTACCGGAAATGTTGACATTACCCTGGGTGTTGACAGTACTCTGGGTGTTGACATTACCCTGGGTTTTGACATTACCGTGGGTGTTGACATTACCGTGAGTGTTGACATAACCTATGGTGTTGACATTACCGTGAGTGTTGACATTACCGTGAGTGTTGACATTACATCTATTGTTGACATTACCGTGGGTGTTGACATTACCGTGAGTGTTGACATTACCGTGAGTGTTGACATTACCGTGAGTGTTGACATTACCCTGAGTGTTGACATTACCGTGAGTGTTGATATTACTGTGAGAGTTAACATTACCGCGGGTGTTGACATTACTGTGAGTGTTGACATTACTCCGGGTGTTGACACTACTGATGGTGTTGACATTACCGTGAGTGTTAACATTGCCGTGGATGTTGACATTACCCCGGGTGTTGACATTACCCCGGGTGTTGACAGTGCCTCTGGTGTTGACATTACCGTGGGTGTTGACATTACAATGGGTGTTGACATTACCGCGGGTGTTGACATTACCGTGAGTGTTGACATTACGGTGAGTGTTGACATTACCGTGAAAGTTGACATTACCGCGAGAGTTGACATTACCGTGAGTGTATACATTACTGTGAGTGTTGATATTACCGTGAGTGTTGAAATTACCGCGGGTGTTAACATTACCGCGGGAGTTGACATTACCGTGAGTGTTGACATTACCGTGAGTGTTTACATTGCCGTGAATGATAACATTACCGCGAGAGTTGACATTTCCGTGAGTGTTGACATTACCGTGAGTGTTGATATTACCGTGAGTGTTGACATTACCGCGGGTGTTAACATTACCGCGGTTGTTGACATTACCGTGAGTGTTGACATTACCTCTGGTGTTGACATTACCGTGAGTATTGACATTACCCTGGGTGTTGACAGTACTCTGGGTGTTGACATTACCCCGAATTTTGACATTACCGCGGGTGTTGACATTACCGTGAGTGTTGACATTACCTATGGTGTTGACATTACCGTGAGTGTTGACATTACCGTGGGTGTTGACATTACCGTGAGTGTTGACATTACCTCTGGTGTTGACATTACCGTCGGTGTTGACATTACCGTGAGTTTTAACATTACCGTGAGTGTTGACATTACCGCGGGTGTTGACATTACCGCTGGTGTTGACATTACCGTGAGTGTTGACATTACCTCTGGTGTTGACATTACCGTGGGTTTTGACATTACCGTGAGAGTTGACATTACGGTGAGTGTTGACATTACCGTGAGTGTCGACATTATCCTGGGTGTTGACAATACTTTGGGTGTTGACATTACCCCGGGTGTTGACATTACCGCGGGTGTTGAAATTACCGTGAGTGTTGACATTACCTATGGTGTTGACATTACCTCTGGTGTTGACATTACTGTGGGTGTTGACATTACCGTGAGTGTTAACATTACCGTGAGTGTTGACATTACGGTGAGTGTTGAAATTACCGTGAATGATGACATTACCGTGAGAGTTAACACTTCCGTGAGTGTTGACATTACCGTGAGTGTTGACATTACCTTGACTGTTGACATTACCTCTGGTGTTGACATTACCGTGGGTGTTGACATTACCGTGAGTGTTGACATTACCGTCAGTGTTGACATTACCGTCAGTGTTGACATTACCGTGGGTGTTGACATTACCGTCAGTGTTGACATTACCGTCAGTGTTGACATTACCGCGGGTGTTGACATTACCCCGGGTGTTGACATTACCGTGAGTGTTGACATTACTGTGAGTGTTAACATTCCCGTGAGTGTTCACATTACCGTGAATGATAACATTACCGTGAGTGCTGACATTTCCGTGGGTGTTAACATTACCGAGAGTGTTGAGATAACCGCGGATGTTGACATTACCCCGGGTGTTGACATTACCACGGGTGTTGACATTACAACGGGTGTTGACATTACCATGAGTGTTGACATTACCCCAGGTGTTGGCATTACCCCCGAGTGTTCACAGTACCGTGAGTGTTGACATTACTGTGAGTGTTGACATTACCGAAAGTGTTAACATTACCCCGGGTGCTGACATTACCCCGGGTGTTGACATTACCCCGGTTGTTGACGTTACCATGAGTGTTGACATTACCGTGAGTGTTGACATTTCCGTGAGTGTTGACATTACCGTGAGTGTTGACATTACCGTGAATGTTGACATTACCGCGAGAGTTGACATTACCGTGAGTGTAGACATTACTTTGAGTGTTGATATTACCGTGAGTGTTGACATTACCGCGGGTGTTAACATTACCGCGGGAGTTGACATTACCGTGAGTGTTGACATTACCGTGAGTGTTTACATTGCCGTGAATGATAACATTACCGCGAGAGTTGACATTTCCGTGAGTGTTGACATTACCGTGAGTGTTGATATTACCGTGAGTGTTGACATTACCGCGGGTGTTAACATCACCGCGGATTTTACCATTACCGTGATTGTTGACATTACCTCTGGTGTTGACATTACCGTGAGTATTGACATTACCCTGGGTGTTGACAGTACTCTGGGTGTTGACATTACCCCGGATTTTGACATTACCGTGGGTGTTGACATTACCGTGAGTGTTGACATTACCTCTGGTGTTGACATTACCGTGGGTGTTGACATTACCGTCAGTGTTGACATTACCGTGAGTCTTAACATTACCGTGAGTGTTAACATTACCGTGAGTGTTAACATTACCGTGAGTGTTGACATTACCGTGAGTGTTGACATTACCATGAGTGTTGATATTACCGTGAGTGTTAACATTACCGCGGGTGTTGACATTACAGTAAGTGTTGACATTACTCCGGGTGTTGACATTACTGTGGGTGTTTACATTACCATGAGTGTTAACATTACCCTGGGTGTTGACATTACCCCGGGTGTTGACATTACCCCGGGTGTTGACAGTGCCCCTGGTGTTGACATTACCTAGGGTGTTGACATTACCGCGGGTGTTAACATTACCGCGGGAGGTGATATTACCGTGAGTGTTGACATTACCGTGAGTGTTTACATTACCGTGAGTGTTTACATTACCGCTGGTGTTGACATTGCCATGAGTGTTGACATTACCGTGAGTGTTGACATTACCGTGAGTGTTGACATTACCGTGAATAAAACATTACAGTGAGTGTTGACATTACTGTGAGTGTTGACATTACTGTGGGTGTTGACATAACCATAAGTGTTGACATTACCGCGGGTGTTGACATTACCGTGGGTGTTAACATTACCGCGAGTGTTGACATTACCGCGGATGTTGACATTACCCCGGGTGTTGACATTACCACGGGTGTTGACATTATCGTGAGTGTTGACATTACCCCGGGTGTTGACATTACCCTGGTTGTTGACATTACCGTGAGTGTTGACATTTCCTTGAGTGTTGACATTACAGTGAGTGTTGACATTACCGTGTGTGTTGACATTACCGCGGGTGTTGACATTACCGCTCGTGTTGACATTACCGCGGGTGTTGACATTACCGTGAGTGTTGACATTTCCGCGGGTGTTGACATTACCATGAGTGTTGGCATTACCTCTGGTGTTGACATTACCGTGGGTGTTGACATTACAGTGAGTGTTGACATTACCGTGAGAGTTAACATTACCGTGAGTGTTGACATTACCGTGAGTGTTGACATACTGTGAGTGTTGACATTACCGTGAGTGTTAACATTACTGTGAGTGTTAACATTACCGTGAGTGTTGACATTTCCGTGAGTGTTGACATTACCGTGAGTGTTGACATACTGTGAGTGTTGACATTACCGTGAGTTTTAACATTACTGTGAGTGTTAACATTACCGTGAGTGTTGACATACTGTGAGTGTTGACATTACCATGAGTGTTGACATACTGTGAGTGTTGACATTACCGTGAGTGTTGACATTACCGTGAGAGTTAACATTACCGTGAGTGTTGACATTACCATGAGTGTTGACATACTGTGAGTGTTGACATTACCGTGAGTGTTAACATTACCGTGAGTGTTGACATTAATGTGAGTGTTGACATTACTGTGAGTGTTGACATTACCGATGGTGTTGACATTACCGTGAGTGTTGACATTACCGTGGGTGTTGACATTACCGTGAGTGTTGACATTACCTCTGGTGTTGACATTACCGTGGGTGATGACATTACTGTGAGTGTTGGCATTACCGTGAGTGATAACCTTACAGTGAGTGTTGATATTACCGTGAGTGTTGACATTCCGTGAGTGTTGACATTACCGTGAGTGTTAACATTACCGTGAGTGTTAACATTACCGTGAGTGTTGACATTACCGTGAGTGTTGACATTACCGAGAGTGTTGATATTACCGTGAGTGTTGATATTAATGTGAGTGTTGACATTACCCAGGGTATTGACAATTCCCTGGGACATGACATTACCCTGGGTGTTGACAATACCCTGGGACTTGACATTACCCCAGGTGTTGACATTACCGCGGGTGGTGACCTTACCGTGAGTGTTGACATTACCTATGTTGTTGAAATTACCGTGAGTGTTGACATTACCGTGGGGGATGACATTACCGTGAGTTTTAACATTACTGTGAGGGTTGACATTACCGTGAGTGTTAACATTACCGTGAGTGTCAACATTTCCGTGAGTGTTGACATTACCGTGAGTGTTGACATTACCGTGAGTGTTGATATTACCGTGAGTGTTAACATTACCGCGGGTGTTGACATTACAGTAAGTGTTGACATTACTCAGGCTGTTGACATTACTGTGGGTATTGACATTACCGTGAGTGTTAACATTACCGTGGGTGTTGACATTACCCCGGGTGTTGACATTACCCTGGGTGTTGACAGTGCCCCTGGTGTTGACATTACCGTGGGTGTTGACATTTCCATGGGTGTTGACATTACCGCGGGTGTTGACATTACCGTGAGTGTTGACATTACGGTGAGTGTTGACATTACCGTGAATGTTAACATTACCGCGAGAGTTGACATTACCGTGAGTGTAGACATTACTGTGAGTGTTGATATTACCATGAGTGTTGACATTACCGCGGGTGTTAACATTACCGCGGGAGTTGACATTACCGTGAGTGTTGACATTACCGTGAGTGTTGACATTACCGTGAATGATAACATTACAGTGAGTGTTGACATTACTGTGAGTGTTGACATAACCGTGGGTGTTGACATTACCTTAAGTGTTGACATTACCGCGGGTGTTGACATTACCGGGAGTGTTAACATTACCGTGAGTGTTGACATTACCGTGAGTGTTGACATTACCGCGTTTGTTGACATTACCGGGAGTGTTAACATTACCGTGAGTGTTGACATTACCGTGAGTGTTGACATTACCTCTGGTGTTGACATTACCGTGAGTGTTGACATTACCGTAAGTGTTAACATTACTCCAGGTGTTGACATTATTGTGGGTGTTGACATTACCGTGAGTGTTAAAATTACCGTGGATGTTGACATTACTCCGGGTGTTGACATTACCCCGGTTGTTGACATTGCCTCTGGTGTTGACATTACCGTGGGTCTTGACATTACCGCGGGTGTTGACATCACCGTGAGTGTTGACATTACCGTGGGTGTTGACATTTCCTTAAGTGTTGACATTACCGCGGGTGTTGACATTACCGTGGGTGTTAACATTACCGTGAGTGTTGACATTACCGCGGGTGTTGACATTACCGCGGGTGTTGACATTACCGTGAGTGTTGATATTACTGTGAGTGTTGACATTAATGTGAGTGTTGACCTTACCGTGAGTGTCGACATTACCCCGGGTGTTAACATTACCCCCAGGTGTTGAAATTACTGTGGGTGTTGACATTACCGCGCGTGTTGACATTACCGTGAGTGTTGACATTACAGTGAGTGTTGAAATTACCGTGAATGATGACATTACCGTGAGAGTTGACACTTCCGTGAGTGTTGACATTACCGTGAGTGTTGACATTACCGTGAGTGTTGACATTACCCCTGGTGTTGACATTACCGTGGGTGTTGACATTACCGTGAGTGTTGACATTACCGTGAGTGTTGATATTACCGTCAGTGTTGACATTACAGTGGGTGTTGACATTACCGTGAGTGTTGACATTACCGTATGTGTTAACATTACCGTGAGTATTGACAATACCGCAGGTGTTGACATTACCCCGGCTGTTGACATTACCGTGAGTGTTGACATTACCTACGGTGTTGACATTACCTCTGGTGTTGACATTACTGCGGGTGTTGACATTACCCTGAGTGTTGGCATTACCTATGGTGTTGACATTACCTCTGGTGTTGACATTACTGTGGGTGTTGACATTACCGTGAGTGTTAACATTACCGAGGGTGTTGACATTACCCAGGGAGTTAACATTACCCCCCGGTGTTGAAATTACCGTGGGTGTTGACATTACCGTGAGTGTTGACATTACCGTGAGTGTTTACATTACCGTGAGTGTTGACATTACCGTGAGTGTTGACATTACCGTCAGTGTTGACATTACCGTGGGTGTTGACATTACCGTGAATGTTGCTATTACCGTATGTGTTAACATTACCGTGAGTATTGACAATACCGCGGGTGTTGACATTACCCCGGGTGTTGACATTACCGTGAGTGTTGACATTACTGTGAGTGTTAACATTCCCGTGAGTGTTCACATTACCGTGAGTGATAACATTACAGTGAGTGTTGACAATACAGTGGGTGTTAACATTACCGTGAGTGTTGACATAACCGTGGATGTTGACATTACCCCCGGGTGTTGACATTACCCCGAGTGTTGACATTACCCCAGGTGTTGACATTACTGTGAGTGTTGACATTACCCCGGGTGTTGACATTACCGCGTGTGTTGACATTACCGTGAGTGTAGACATTACTGTGAGTGTTGACATTACCGTGAGTGTTAACATTTCCGCGGGTGTTGACATTACCGTTCGTGTTGACATTACCGCAGGTGTTTACATTACCCCGGGTGTTGACATTACCCCGGGTGTTGACATTACCATGAGTGTTGACATTACCCCGGGTGTTGACATTACCCCGAGTGTTCACAGTACCGCGTGTGTTGACATTACCGTGAGTGTTGACATTACCGTGAGTGTTGACATTTCCGTGAGTGTTGACATTACCGTGAGTGTTGACATTACCGTGAGTGTTGACATTAATGTGAGTGTTGACATTACCGTGAGTGTTGACATTAATGTGAGTGTTGACATTACCGTGAGTGTTGACATTTCCGCGGGTGTTGACATTACCGTGTGTGTTGACATTACCGCTGGTGTTGACATTACCGCGGGTGTTGACATTACCGTGTGTGTTGGCATTACCTCTGGTGTTGACATTTCCGTGGGAGTTGACATTACGGTGAGTGTTGACATTACCGTGAGTGTTAACATTACCGTGAGTGTTGACATTACCGTGAGTGTTGACATACTGTGAGTGTTAACATTACCGTGAGTGTTAACATTACCGTGAGTGTTAACATTACCGTGAGTGTTGACATTACCGTGAGTGTTGACATTAATGTGAGTGTTGACATTACCGGAAATGTTGACATTACCCTGGGTGTTACCAGTACTCTGGGTGTTGACATTACCCTGGGTTTTGACATTACCGTGGGTGTTGACATTACCGTGAGTGTTGACATAACCTATGGTGTTGACATTACCGTGAGTGTTGACATTACCGTGAGTGTTGACATTACATCTATTGTTGACATTACCGTGGGTGTTGACATTACCGTGAGTGTTGACATTACCGTGAGTGTTGACATTACCGTGAGTGTTGACATTACCCTGAGTGTTGACATTACCGTGAGTGTTGATATTACTGTGAGAGTTAACATTACCGCGGGTGTTGACATTACTGTGAGTGTTGACATTACTCCGGGTGTTGACACTACTGATGGTGTTGACATTACCGTGAGTGTTAACATTGCCGTGGATGTTGACATTACCCCGGGTGTTGACATTACCCCGGGTGTTGACAGTGCCTCTGGTGTTGACATTACCGTGGGTGTTGACATTACAATGGGTGTTGACATTACCGCGGGTGTTGACATTACCGTGAGTGTTGACATTACGGTGAGTGTTGACATTACCGTGAAAGTTGACATTACCGCGAGAGTTGACATTACCGTGAGTGTATACATTACTGTGAGTGTTGATATTACCGTGAGTGTTGAAATTACCGCGGGTGTTAACATTACCGCGGGAGTTGACATTACCGTGAGTGTTGACATTACCGTGAGTGTTTACATTGCCGTGAATGATAACATTACCGCGAGAGTTAACATTACCGCGGTTGTTGACATTACCGTGAGTGTTGACATTACCTCTGGTGTTGACATTACCGTGAGTATTGACATTACCCTGGGTGTTGACAGTACTCTGGGTGTTGACATTACCCCGAATTTTGACATTACCGCGGGTGTTGACATTACCGTGAGTGTTGACATTACCTATGGTGTTGACATTACCGTGAGTGTTGACATTACCGTGGGTGTTGACATTACCGTGAGTGTTGACATTACCTCTGGTGTTGACATTACCGTCGGTGTTGACATTACCGTGAGTTTTAACATTACCGTGAGTGTTGACATTACCGCGGGTGTTGACATTACCGCTGGTGTTGACATTACCGTGAGTGTTGACATTACCTCTGGTGTTGACATTACCGTGGGTTTTGACATTACCGTGAGAGTTGACATTACGGTGAGTGTTGACATTACCGTGAGTGTCGACATTATCCTGGGTGTTGACAATACTTTGGGTGTTGACATTACCCCGGGTGTTGACATTACCGCGGGTGTTGAAATTACCGTGAGTGTTGACATTACCTATGGTGTTGACATTACCTCTGGTGTTGACATTACTGTGGGTGTTGACATTACCGTGAGTGTTAACATTACCGTGAGTGTTGACATTACGGTGAGTGTTGAAATTACCGTGAATGATGACATTACCGTGAGAGTTAACACTTCCGTGAGTGTTGACATTACCGTGAGTGTTGACATTACCTTGACTGTTGACATTACCTCTGGTGTTGACATTACCGTGGGTGTTGACATTACCGTGAGTGTTGACATTACCGTCAGTGTTGACATTACCGTCAGTGTTGACATTACCGTGGGTGTTGACATTACCGTCAGTGTTGACATTACCGTCAGTGTTGACATTACCGCGGGTGTTGACATTACCCCGGGTGTTGACATTACCGTGAGTGTTGACATTACTGTGAGTGTTAACATTCCCGTGAGTGTTCACATTACCGTGAATGATAACATTACCGTGAGTGCTGACATTTCCGTGGGTGTTAACATTACCGAGAGTGTTGAGATAACCGCGGATGTTGACATTACCCCGGGTGTTGACATTACCACGGGTGTTGACATTACAACGGGTGTTGACATTACCATGAGTGTTGACATTACCCCAGGTGTTGGCATTACCCCCGAGTGTTCACAGTACCGTGAGTGTTGACATTACTGTGAGTGTTGACATTACCGAAAGTGTTAACATTACCCCGGGTGCTGACATTACCCCGGGTGTTGACATTACCCCGGTTGTTGACGTTACCATGAGTGTTGACATTACCGTGAGTGTTGACATTTCCGTGAGTGTTGACATTACCGTGAGTGTTGACATTACCGTGAATGTTGACATTACCGCGAGAGTTGACATTACCGTGAGTGTAGACATTACTTTGAGTGTTGATATTACCGTGAGTGTTGACATTACCGCGGGTGTTAACATTACCGCGGGAGTTGACATTACCGTGAGTGTTGACATTACCGTGAGTGTTTACATTGCCGTGAATGATAACATTACCGCGAGAGTTGACATTTCCGTGAGTGTTGACATTACCGTGAGTGTTGATATTACCGTGAGTGTTGACATTACCGCGGGTGTTAACATTACCGCGGATTTTACCATTACCGTGATTGTTGACATTACCTCTGGTGTTGACATTACCGTGAGTATTGACATTACCCTGGGTGTTGACAGTACTCTGGGTGTTGACATTACCCCGGATTTTGACATTACCGTGGGTGTTGACATTACCGTGAGTGTTGACATTACCTCTGGTGTTGACATTACCGAGGGTGTTGACATTACCGTCAGTGTTGACATTACCGTGAGTCTTAACATTACCGTGAGTGTTAACATTACCGTGAGTGTTAACATTACCGTGAGTGTTGACATTACCGTGAGTGTTGACATTACCATGAGTGTTGATATTACCGTGAGTGTTAACATTACCGCGGGTGTTGACATTACAGTAAGTGTTGACATTACTCCGGGTGTTGACATTACTGTGGGTGTTTACATTACCATGAGTGTTAACATTACCCTGGGTGTTGACATTACCCCGGGTGTTGACATTACCCCGGGTGTTGACAGTGCCCCTGGTGTTGACATTACCTAGGGTGTTGACATTACCGCGGGTGTTAACATTACCGCGGGAGGTGATATTACCGTGAGTGTTGACATTACCGTGAGTGTTTACATTACCGTGAGTGTTTACATTACCGCTGGTGTTGACATTGCCATGAGTGTTGACATTACCGTGAGTGTTGACATTACCGTGAGTGTTGACATTACCGTGAATAAAACATTACAGTGAGTGTTGACATTACTGTGAGTGTTGACATTACTGTGGGTGTTGACATAACCATAAGTGTTGACATTACCGCGGGTGTTGACATTACCGTGGGTGTTAACATTACCATGAGTGTTGACATTACTGCGGGTGTTGACATTACCGCTGGTGTTGACATTACCGTGAGTGTTGACATTACCGTGGGTTTTGACATTACCGTGAGTGTTGACATTACGGTGAGTGTTGACATTACCGTGAGTGTTGACATTACCGTGAGTGTTGACATCAATGTGAGTGTTGACCTTACCGTGAGTGTCGACATTATCCTGGGTGTTGACAATACTTTGGGTGTTGACATTACCCCGGGTGTTGACATTACCTATGGTGTTGACATTACCTCTGGAGTTGACATTACTGTGGGTGTTGACATTACCCTGAGTGTTAACATTACCGTGGGTGTTGACATTACCCCGAGTGTTAACATTACCCCCAGGTGTTGACATTACCGTGGGTGTTGACATTACCGTGCGTATTGACATTACCGTTAGTGTTGACATTACGGTGAGTGTTGAAATAACCGTGAATGATGACATTACCGTGAGAGTTAACACTTCCGTGAGTGTTGACATTACCGTGAGTGTTGACATTACCGTGAGTGTTGACATTACCTCTGGTGTTGACATTACCGTGGGTGTTGACATTACCGTGAGTGTTGACATTACCGTCAGTGTTGACATTACCGTGGGTGTTGACATTACCGTGAGTGTTGACATTACCGTATGTGTTAACATTACCGTGAGTATTGACAATACCGCGGGTGTTGACATTACCACGGGTGTTGACATTACCGTGAGTGTTGTCATTACTGTGAGTGTTAACATTCCCGTGAGTGTTCACATTACCGTGAGTGATAACATTACCGTGAGTGTTGACATTTCCGTGGGTGTTAACATTACCGAGAGTGTTGAGATAACCGCGGATGTTGACATTACCCCGGGTGTTGACATTACCACGGGTGTTGACATTACAACGGGTGTTGACATTACCATGAGTGTTGACATTACCCCAGGTGTTGGCATTACCCCCGAGTGTTCACAGTACCGTGAGTGTTGACATTACTGTGAGTGTTGACATTACCGAAAGTGTTAACATTACCCCGGGTGCTGACATTACCCCGGGTGTTGACATTACCCCGGTTGTTGACGTTACCATGAGTGTTGACATTACCGTGAGTGTTGACATTTCCGTGAGTGTTGACATTACCGTGAGTGTTGACATTACCGTGAATGTTGACATTACCGCGAGAGTTGACATTACCGTGAGTGTAGACATTACTTTGAGTGTTGATATTACCGTGAGTGTTGACATTACCGCGGGTGTTAACATTACCGCGGGAGTTGACATTACCGTGAGTGTTGACATTACCGTGAGTGTTTACATTGCCGTGAATGATAACATTACCGCGAGAGTTGACATTTCCGTGAGTGTTGACATTACCGTGAGTGTTGATATTACCGTGAGTGTTGACATTACCGCGGGTGTTAACATTACCGCGGATTTTACCATTACCGTGAGTGTTGACATTACCTCTGGTGTTGACATTACCGTGAGTATTGACATTACCCTGGGTGTTGACAGTACTCTGGGTGTTGACATTACCCCGGATTTTGACATTACCGTGGGTGTTGACATTACCGTGAGTGTTGACATTACCTCTGGTGTTGACATTACCGTGGGTGTTGACATTACCGCCAGTGTTGACATTACCGTGAGTCTTAACATTACCGTGAGTGTTAACATTACCGTGAGTGTTAACATTACCGTGAGTGTTGACATTACCGTGAGTGTTGACATTACCATGAGTGTTGATATTACCGTGAGTGTTAACATTACCGCGGGTGTTGACATTACAGTAAGTGTTGACATTACTCCGGGTGTTGACATTACTGTGGGTGTTTACATTACCATGAGTGTTAACATTACCCTGGGTGTTGACATTACCCCGGGTGTTGACATTACCCCGGGTGTTGACAGTGCCCCTGGTGTTGACATTACCTAGGGTGTTGACATTACCGCGGGTGTTAACATTACCGCGGGAGGTGATATTACCGTGAGTGTTGACATTACCGTGAGTGTTTACATTACCGTGAGTGTTTACATTACCGCTGGTGTTGACATTGCCATGAGTGTTGACATTACCGTGAGTGTTGACATTACCGTGAGTGTTGACATTACCGTGAATAAAACATTACAGTGAGTGTTGACATTACTGTGAGTGTTGACATTACTGTGGGTGTTGACATAACCATAAGTGTTGACATTACCGCGGGTGTTGACATTACCGTGGGTGTTAACATTACCATGAGTGTTGACATTACTGCGGGTGTTGACATTACCGCTGGTGTTGACATTACCGTGAGTGTTGACATTACCATGAGTGTTGATATTACCGTGAGTGTTAACATTACCGCGGGTGTTGACATTACAGTAAGTGTTGACATTACTCCGGGTGTTGACATTACTGTGGGTGTTTACATTACCATGAGTGTTAACATTACCCTGGGTGTTGACATTACCCCGGGTGTTGACATTACCCCGGGTGTTGACAGTGCCCCTGGTGTTGACATTACCTAGGGTGTTGACATTACCGCGGGTGTTAACATTACCGCGGGAGGTGATATTACCGTGAGTGTTGACATTACCGTGAGTGTTTACATTACCGTGAGTGTTTACATTACCGCTGGTGTTGACATTGCCATGAGTGTTGACATTACCGTGAGTGTTGACATTACCGTGAGTGTTGACATTACCGTGAATAAAACATTACAGTGAGTGTTGACATTACTGTGAGTGTTGACATTACTGTGGGTGTTGACATAACCATAAGTGTTGACATTACCGCGGGTGTTGACATTACCGTGGGTGTTAACATTACCATGAGTGTTGACATTACTGCGGGTGTTGACATTACCGCTGGTGTTGACATTACCGTGAGTGTTGACATTACCGTGGGTTTTGACATTACCGTGAGTGTTGACATTACGGTGAGTGTTGACATTACCGTGAGTGTTGACATTACCGTGAGTGTTGACATTAATGTGAGTGTTGACCTTACCATGAGTGTCGACATTATCCTGGGTGTTGACAATACTTTGGGTGTTGACATTACCCCGGGTGTTGACATTACCTATGGTGTTGACATTACCTCTGGAGTTGACATTACTGTGGGTGTTGACATTACCCTGAGTGTTAACATTACCGTGGGTGTTGACATTACCCTGAGTGTTAACATTACCGTGGGTGTTGACATTACCGTGCGTGTTGACATTACCGTTAGTGTTGACATTACGGTGAGTGTTGAAATAACCGTGAATGATGACATTACCGTGAGAGTTAACACTTCCGTGAGTGTTGACATTACCGTGAGTGTTGACATTACCGTGAGTGTTGACATTACCTCTGGTGTTGACATTACCGTGGGTGTTGACATTACCGTGAGTGTTGATATTACCGTCAGTGTTGACATTACCGTGGGTGTTGACATTACCGTGAGTGTTGACATTACCGTATGTGTTAACATTACCGTGAGTATTGACAATACCGCGGGTGTTGACATTACCACGGGTGTTGACATTACCGTGAGTGTTGACATACTGTGAGTGTTAACATTAACGTGAGTGTTAACATTACCGTGAGTGTTAACATTACCGTGAGTGTTGACATTACCGTGAGTGTTGACATTAATGTGAGTGTTGACATTACCTCTGGTGTTGACATTACCTCTGGTGTTGACATTACTTCTGGTGTTGACATTACCGTGGGTGTTGACATTTCCGTGAGTGTTGACATTACCGTGAATGTTGACATTAATGTGAGTGTTGACATTACCGTGAGTGTTGACATTTCCGCGGGTGTTGACATTACCGTGTGTGTTGACATTACCGCTGGTGTTGACATTACCGCGGGTGTTAACATTACCGCGGTTGTTGACATTACCGTGAGTGTTGACATTACCTCTGGTGTTGACATTACCGTGAGTATTGACATTACCCTGGGTGTTGACAGTACTCTGGGTGTTGACATTACCCCGAATTTTGACATTACCGCGGGTGTTGACATTACCGTGAGTGTTGACATTACCTATGGTGTTGACATTACCGTGAGTGTTGACATTACCGTGGGTGTTGACATTACCGTGAGTGTTGACATTACCTCTGGTGTTGACATTACCGTGGGTGTTGACATTACCGTCGGTGTTGACATTACCGTGAGTTTTAACATTACCGTGAGTGTTAACATTACCGTGAGTGTTAACATTACCGTGAGTGTTGACATTACCCCGGGTGTTGACAGTGCCCCTGGTATTGACATTACCTAGGGTGTTGACATTACCGCGGGTTTTAACATTACCGCGGGAGTTGATATTACCGTGAGTGTTGACATTACCGTGGGTGTTTACATTTCCGTGAGTGTTTATATTACCGCTGGTGTTAACATTGCCATGGGTGTTGACATTACCGTGAGTGTTGACATTACCGTATGTGTTAACATTACCGTGAGTATTGACAATACCGCAGGTGTTGACATTACCCCGGCTGTTGACATTACCATGAGTTTTGACATTACCTATGGTGTTGACAGTACCTCTGGTGTTGACATTACTGCGGGTGTTGACATTACCCAGAGTGTTGGCATTACCTATGGTGTTGACATTACCTCTGGTGTTGACATTACTGTGGGTGTTGACATTACCGTGAGTGTTAACATTACCGTGGGTGTTGACATTACTCAGGGAGTTAACATTACCCCCCGGTGTTGAAATTACTGTGGGTGTTGACATTACCGCGCGTGTTGACATTACCGTGAGTGTTGACATTACGGTGAGTGTTGAAATTACCGTGAATGATGACATTACCGTGAGAGTTGACACTTCCGTGAGTGTTGACATTACCGTGAGTGTTGACATTACCGTGAGTGTTGACATTACCCCTGGTGTTGACATTACCGTGGGTGTTGACATTACCGTGAGTGTTGACATTACCGTGAGTGTTGACATTACCGTCAGTGTTGACATTACCGTGGGTGTTGACATTACCGTGAATGTTGCTATTACCGTATGTGTTAACATTACCGTGAGTATTGACAATACCGCGGGTGTTGACATTACCCCGGGTGTTGACATTACCGTGAGTGTTGACATTACTGTGAGTGTTAACATTCCCGTGAGTGTTCACATTACCGTGAGTGATAACATTACCGTGAGTGTTGACATTTCCGTGGGTGTTAACATTACCGTGAGTGTTGAGATGACCGCGGATGTTGACATTACCCCGGGTGTTGACATTACCACCGGTGTTGACATTACCACAGGTGTTGACATTACCCTGGGTGTTGACATTACCCCAGGTGTTGACATTACTGTGAGTGTTGACATTACCCCGGGTGTTGACATTACCGCGGGTGTTGACAATACCGTGAGGGTAGATATTACTGTGAGTGTTGACATTACCGTGAGTGTTAACATTTTCGCGGGTGTTGACATTACCGTTCGTGTTGACATTACCGCGGGTGTTTACATTACCCCGGGTGTTGACATTACCCTGGGTGTTGACATTACCATGAGTGTTGACATTACCCCAGGGGTTGACATTACCCCGAATGTTCACAGTACCGTGAGTGTTGACATTACTGTGAGTGTTGACATTACCCTGGGTGTTGACATTACCCCAGGTGCTGATATGACCCCAGGTGTTGACATTACCGCGTGTGTTGACATTACTGTCAGTGTTGACATTGCCCCGAGTGTTGACATTACCCCGGTTGTTGACGTTACCATCAGTGTTGACATTACCGTGAGTGTTGACATTTCCGTGAGTGTTGACATTACCGTGAGTGTTGACATTACCGTGAGTGTTGACATTACCGTGAGTGTTGACATTACCGCGGGTGTTGACATTACCGTGAGTGTTGACACTACCGTGAGTGTTGACATTACCGTGAGTGTTAACATTACCGTGAGTGATGACATTACCGTGAGTGTTGACATACTGTGAGTGTTAACATTAACGTGAGTGTTAACATTACCGTGAGTGTTAACATTACCGTGAGTGTTGACATTACCGTGAGTGTTGACATTAATGTGAGTGTTGACATTACCTCTGGTGTTGACATTACCTCTGGTGTTGACATTACTTCTGGTGTTGACATTACCGTGGGTGTTGACATTTCCGTGAGTGTTGACATTACCGTGAATGTTGACATTAATGTGAGTGTTGACATTACCGTGAGTGTTGACATTTCCGCGGGTGTTGACATTACCGTGTGTGTTGACATTACCGCTGGTGTTGACATTACCGCGGGTGTTAACATTACCGCGGTTGTTGACATTACCGTGAGTGTTGACATTACCTCTGGTGTTGACATTACCGTGAGTATTGACATTACCCTGGGTGTTGACAGTACTCTGGGTGTTGACATTACCCCGAATTTTGACATTACCGCGGGTGTTGACATTACCGTGAGTGTTGACATTACCTATGGTGTTGACATTACCGTGAGTGTTGACATTACCGTGGGTGTTGACATTACCGTGAGTGTTGACATTACCTCTGGTGTTGACATTACCGTGGGTGTTGACATTACCGTCGGTGTTGACATTACCGTGAGTTTTAACATTACCGTGAGTGTTAACATTACCGTGAGTGTTAACATTACCGTGAGTGTTGACATTACCCCGGGTGTTGACAGTGCCCCTGGTATTGACATTACCTAGGGTGTTGACATTACCGCGGGTTTTAACATTACCGCGGGAGTTGATATTACCGTGAGTGTTGACATTACCGTGGGTGTTTACATTTCCGTGAGTGTTTATATTACCGCTGGTGTTAACATTGCCATGGGTGTTGACATTACCGTGAGTGTTGACATTACCGTATGTGTTAACATTACCGTGAGTATTGACAATACCGCAGGTGTTGACATTACCCCGGCTGTTGACATTACCATGAGTGTTGACATTACCTATGGTGTTGACAGTACCTCTGGTGTTGACATTACTGTGGGTGTTGACATTACCCTGAGTGTTGGCATTACCTATGGTGTTGACATTACCTCTGGTGTTGACATTACTGTGGGTGTTGACATTACCGTGAGTGTTAACATTACCGTGGGTGTTGACATTACTCAGGGAGTTAACATTACCCCCCGGTGTTGAAATTACCGTGGGTGTTGACATTACCGCGCGTGTTGACATTACCGTGAGTGTTGACATTACGGTGAGTGTTGAAATTACCGTGAATGATGACATTACCGTGAGAGTTGACACTTCCGTGAGTGTTGACATTACCGTGAGTGTTGACATTACCGTGAGTGTTGACATTACCCCTGGTGTTGACATTACCGTGGGTGTTGACATTACCGTGAGTGTTGACATTACCGTGAGTGTTGACATTACCGTCAGTGTTGACATTACCGTGGGTGTTGACATTACCGTGAATGTTGCTATTACCGTATGTGTTAACATTACCGTGAGTATTGACAATACCGCGGGTGTTGACATTACCCCGGGTGTTGACATTACCGTGAGTGTTGACATTACTGTGAGTGTTAACATTCCCGTGAGTGTTCACATTACCGTGAGTGATAACATTACCGTGAGTGTTGACATTTCCGTGGGTGTTAACATTACCGTGAGTGTTGAGATGACCGCGGATGTTGACATTACCCCGGGTGTTGACATTACCACCGGTGTTGACATTACCACAGGTGTTGACATTACCCTGGGTGTTGACATTACCCCAGGTGTTGACATTACTGTGAGTGTTGACATTACCCCGGGTGTTGACATTACCGCGGGTGTTGACAATACCGTGAGGGTAGATATTACTGTGAGTGTTGACATTACCGTGAGTGTTAACATTTTCGCGGGTGTTGACATTACCGTTCGTGTTGACATTACCGCGGGTGTTTACATTACCCCGGGTGTTGACATTACCCTGGGTGTTGACATTACCATGAGTGTTGACATTACCCCAGGTGTTGACATTACCCCGAATGTTCACAGTACCGTGAGTGTTGACATTACTGTGAGTGTTGACATTACCCTGGGTGTTGACATTACCCCAGGTGCTGATATGACCCCAGGTGTTGACATTACCGCGTGTGTTGACATTACTGTCAGTGTTGACATTGCCCCGAGTGTTGACATTACCCCGGTTGTTGACGTTACCATCAGTGTTGACATTACCGTGAGTGTTGACATTTCCGTGAGTGTTGACATTACCGTGAGTGTTGACATTACCGTGAGTGTTGACATTACCGTGAGTGTTGACATTACCGCGGGTGTTGACATTACCGTGAGTGTTGACACTACCGTGAGTGTTGACATTACCGTGAGTGTTAACATTACCGTGAGTGATGACATTACCGTGAGTGTTGACATACTGTGAGTGTTAACATTAACGTGAGTGTTAACATTACCGTGAGTGTTAACATTACCGTGAGTGTTGACATTACCGTGAGTGTTGACATTAATGTGAGTGTTGACATTACCTCTGGTGTTGACATTACCTCTGGTGTTGACATTACTTCTGGTGTTGACATTACCGTGGGTGTTGACATTTCCGTGAGTGTTGACATTACCGTGAATGTTGACATTAATGTGAGTGTTGACATTACCGTGAGTGTTGACATTTCCGCGGGTGTTGACATTACCGTGTGTGTTGACATTACCGCTGGTGTTGACATTACCGCGGGTGTTAACATTACCGCGGTTGTTGACATTACCGTGAGTGTTGACATTACCTCTGGTGTTGACATTACCGTGAGTATTGACATTACCCTGGGTGTTGACAGTACTCTGGGTGTTGACATTACCCCGAATTTTGACATTACCGCGGGTGTTGACATTACCGTGAGTGTTGACATTACCTATGGTGTTGACATTACCGTGAGTGTTGACATTACCGTGGGTGTTGACATTACCGTGAGTGTTGACATTACCTCTGGTGTTGACATTACCGTGGGTGTTGACATTACCGTCGGTGTTGACATTACCGTGAGTTTTAACATTACCGTGAGTGTTAACATTACCGTGAGTGTTAACATTACCGTGAGTGTTGACATTACCCCGGGTGTTGACAGTGCCCCTGGTATTGACATTACCTAGGGTGTTGACATTACCGCGGGTTTTAACATTACCGCGGGAGTTGATATTACCGTGAGTGTTGACATTACCGTGGGTGTTTACATTTCCGTGAGTGTTTATATTACCGCTGGTGTTAACATTGCCATGGGTGTTGACATTACCGTGAGTGTTGACATTACCGTATGTGTTAACATTACCGTGAGTATTGACAATACCGCAGGTGTTGACATTACCCCGGCTGTTGACATTACCATGAGTGTTGACATTACCTATGGTGTTGACAGTACCTCTGGTGTTGACATTACTGTGGGTGTTGACATTACCCTGAGTGTTGGCATTACCTATGGTGTTGACATTACCTCTGGTGTTGACATTACTGTGGGTGTTGACATTACCGTGAGTGTTAACATTACCGTGGGTGTTGACATTACTCAGGGAGTTAACATTACCCCCCGGTGTTGAAATTACCGTGGGTGTTGACATTACCGCGCGTGTTGACATTACCGTGAGTGTTGACATTACGGTGAGTGTTGAAATTACCGTGAATGATGACATTACCGTGAGAGTTGACACTTCCGTGAGTGTTGACATTACCGTGAGTGTTGACATTACCGTGAGTGTTGACATTACCCCTGGTGTTGACATTACCGTGGGTGTTGACATTACCGTGAGTGTTGACATTACCGTGAGTGTTGACATTACCGTCAGTGTTGACATTACCGTGGGTGTTGACATTACCGTGAATGTTGCTATTACCGTATGTGTTAACATTACCGTGAGTATTGACAATACCGCGGGTGTTGACATTACCCCGGGTGTTGACATTACCGTGAGTGTTGACATTACTGTGAGTGTTAACATTCCCGTGAGTGTTCACATTACCGTGAGTGATAACATTACAGTGAGTGTTGACAATACAGTGGGTGTTAACATTACCGTGAGTGTTGACATAACCGTGGATGTTGACATTACCCCCGGGTGTTGACATTACCCTGAGTGTTGACATTACCCCAGGTGTTGACATTACTGTGAGTGTTGACATTACCCCGGGTGTTGACATTACCGCGGGTGTTGACATTACCGTGAGTGTAGACATTACTGTGAGTGTTGACATTACCGTGAGTGTTAACATTTCCGCGGGTGTTGACATTACCGTTCGTGTTGACATTACCGCAGGTGTTTACATTACCCCGGGTGTTGACATTACCCCGGGTGTTGACATTACCATGAGTGTTGACATTACCCCGGGTGTTGACATTACCCCGAGTGTTCACAGTACCGCGTGTGTTGACATTACCGTGAGTGTTGACATTACCGTGAGTGTTGACATTTCCGTGAGTGTTGACATTACCGTGAGTGTTGACATTACCGTGAGTGTTGACATTAATGTGAGTGTTGACATTACCGTGAGTGTTGACATTAATGTGAGTGTTGACATTACCGTGAGTGTTGACATTTCCGCGGGTGTTGACATTACCGTGTGTGTTGACATTACCGCTGGTGTTGACATTACCGCGGGTGTTGACATTACCGTGTGTGTTGGCATTACCTCTGGTGTTGACATTTCCGTGGGAGTTGACATTACGGTGAGTGTTGACATTACCGTGAGTGTTAACATTACCGTGAGTGTTGACATTACCGTGAGTGTTGACATACTGTGAGTGTTAACATTACCGTGAGTGTTAACATTACCGTGAGTGTTAACATTACCGTGAGTGTTGACATTACCGTGAGTGTTGACATTAATGTGAGTGTTGACATTACCGGAAATGTTGACATTACCCTGGGTGTTGACAGTACTCTGGGTGTTGACATTACCCTGGGTTTTGACATTACCGTGGGTGTTGACATTACCGTGAGTGTTGACATAACCTATGGTGTTGACATTACCGTGAGTGTTGATATTACCGTGAGTGTTGACATTACATCTATTGTTGACATTACCGTGGGTGTTGACATTACCGTGAGTGTTGACATTACCGTGAGTGTTGACATTACCGTGATTGTTGACATTACCCTGAGTGTTGACATTACCGTGAGTGTTGATATTACTGTGAGTGTTAACATTACCGCGGGTGTTGACATTACTGTGAGTGTTGACATTACTCCGGGTGTTGACACTACTGATGGTGTTGACATTACCGTGAGTGTTAACATTGCCGTGGATGTTGACATTACCCCGGGTGTTGACATTACCCCGGGTGTTGACAGTGCCTCTGGTGTTGACATTACCGTGGGTGTTGACATTACAATGGGTGTTGACATTACCGCGGGTGTTGACATTACCGTGAGTGTTGACATTACGGTGAGTGTTGACATTACCGTGAATGTTGACATTACCGCGAGAGTTGACATTACCGTGAGTGTATACATTACTGTGAGTGTTGATATTACCGTGAGTGTTGAAATTACCTCGGGTGTTAACATTACCGCGGGAGTTGACATTACCGTGAGTGTTGACATTACCGTGAGTGTTTACATTGCCGTGAATGATAACATTACCGCGAGAGTTGACATTTCTGTGAGTGTTGACATTACCGTGAGTGTTGATATTACCGTGAGTGTTGACATTACCGCGGGTGTTAACATTACCGCGGTTGTTGACATTACCGTGAGTGTTGACATTACCTCTGGTGTTGACATTACCGTGAGTATTGACATTACCCTGGGTGTTGACAGTACTCTGGGTGTTGACATTACCCCGAATTTTGACATTACCGCGGGTGTTGACACTACCGTGAGTGTTGACATTACCTATGGTGTTGACATTACCGTGAGTGTTGACATTACCGTGGGTGTTGACATTACCGTGAGTGTTGACATTACCTCTGGTGTTGACATTACCGTGGGTGTTGACATTACCGTCGGTGTTGACATTACCGTGAGTTTTAACATTACCGTGAGTGTTAACATTACCGTGAGTGTTGACATTACCCCGGGTGTTGACAGTGCCCCTGGTATTTTCATTACCTAGGGTGTTGACATTACCGCGGGTTTTAACATTACCTCGGGAGTTGATATTACCGTGAGTGTTGACATTACCGTGGGTGTTTACATTTCCGTGAGTGTTGATATTACCGCTGGTGTTAACATTGCCATGGGTGTTGACATTACCGTGAGTGTTGACATTACCTTGAGTGTTGACATTTCCGTAAATGATAACATTTCAGTGAGTGTTGACATTACTGTGAGTGTTGACATTACTGTGGGTGTTGACATTACCTTAAGTGTTGACATTACCGCGCGTGTTGACATTACCTTGGGTGTTAACATTACCGTGAGTGTTGACATTACCGCGGGTGTTGACATTACCGCTGGTGTTGACATTACCGTGAGTGTTGACATTACCTCTGGTGTTGACATTACCGTGGGTTTTGACATTACCGTGAGAGTTGACATTACGGTGAGTGTTGACATTACCGTGAGTGTTGACATTACCGTGAGTGTTGACATTAATGTGAGTGTTGACCTTACCGTGAGTGTCGACATTATCCTGGGTGTTGACAATACTTTGGGTGTTGACATTACCCCGGGTGTTGACATTACCGCGGGTGTTGACATTACCGTGAGTGTTGACATTACCTATGGTGTTGACATTACCTCTGGTGTTGACATTACTGTGGGTGTTGACATTACCGTGAGTGTTAACATTACCGTGAGTGTTGACATTACGGTGAGTGTTGAAATTACCGTGAATGATGACATTACCGTGAGAGTTAACACTTCCGTGAGTGTTGACATTACCGTGAGTGTTGACATTACCTTGACTGTTGACATTACCTCTGGTGTTGACATTACCGTGGGTGTTGACATTACCGTGAGTGTTGACATTACCGTCAGTGTTGACATTACCGTCAGTGTTGACATTACCGTGGGTGTTGACATTACCGTGAGTGTTGACATTACCGTATGCGTTAACATTACCGTGAATATTGACAATACCGCGGGTGTTGACATTACCCCGGGTGTTGACATTACCGTGAGTGTTGACATTACTGTGAGTGTTAACATTCCCGTGAGTGTTCACATTACCGTGAATGATAACATTACCGTGAGTGCTGACATTTCCGTGGGTGTTAACATTACCGAGAGTGTTGAGATAACCGCGGATGTTGACATTACCCCGGGTGTTGACATTACCACGGGTGTTGACATTACAACGGGTGTTGACATTACCATGAGTGTTGACATTACCCCAGGTGTTGACATTACCCCCCGAGTGTTCACAGTACCGTGAGTGTTGACATTACTGTGAGTGTTGACATTACCGAAAGTGTTAACATTACCCCGGGTGCTGACATTACCCCGGGTGTTGACATTGCCCCGGTTGTTGACGTTACCATGAGTGTTGACATTACCGTGAGTGTTGACATTTCCGTGAGTGTTGACATTACCGTGAGTGTTGAAATTACCGTGAATGTTGACATTACCGCGAGAGTTGACATTACCGTGAGTGTAGACATTACTTTGAGTGTTGATATTACCGTGAGTGTTGACATTACCGCGGGTGTTAACATTACCGCGGGAGTTGACATTACCGTGAGTGTTGACATTACCGTGAGTGTTTACATTGCCGTGAATGATAACATTACCGCGAGAGTTGACATTTCCGTGAGTGTTGACATTACCGTGAGTGTTGATATTACCGTGAGTGTTGACATTACCGCGGGTGTTAACATTACCGCGGATTTTAACATTACCGTGAGTGTTGACATTACCTCTGGTGTTGACATTACCGTGAGTATTGACATTACCCTGGGTTTTGACAGTACTCTGGGTGTTGACATTACCCCGGATTTTGACATTACCGTGGGTGTTGACATTACCGTGAGTGTTGACATTACCTCTGGTGTTGACATTACCGTGGGTGTTGACATTACCGTCAGTGTTGACATTACCGTGAGTCTTAATATTACCGTGAGTGTTAACATTACCGTGAGTGTTAACATTACCGTGAGTGTTGACATTACCGTGAGTGTTGACATTACCATGAGTGTTGATATTACCGTGAGTGTTAACATTACCGCGGGTGTTGACATTACAGTAAGTGTTGACATTACTCCGGGTGTTGACATTACTGTGGGTGTTTACATTACCATGAGTGTTAACATTACCCTGGGTGTTGACATTACCCCGGGTGTTGACATTACCCCGGGTGTTGACAGTGCCCCTGGTGTTGACATTACCTAGGGTGTTGACATTACCGAGGGTGTTAACATTACCGCGGGAGGTGATATTACCGTGAGTGTTGACATTACCGTGAGTGTTTACATTACCGTGAGTGTTTACATTACCGCTGGTGTTGACATTGCCATGAGTGTTGACATTACCGTGAGTGTTGACATTACCGTGAGTGTTGACATTACCGTGAATAAAACATTTCAGTGAGTGTTGACATTACTGTGAGTGTTGACATTACTGTGGGTGTTGACATAACCATAAGTGTTGACATTACCGTGGGTGTTAACATTACCATGAGTGTTGACATTACCGCAGGTGTTGACATTACCGCTGGTGTTGACATTACCGTGAGTGATGACATTACCGTGGGTTTTGACATTACCGTGAGTGTTGACATTACGGTGAGTGTTGACATTACCGTGAGTGTTGACATTACCGTGAGTGTTGACATTAATGTGAGTGTTGACCTTACCGTGAGTGTCGACATTATCCTGGGTGTTGACAATACTTTGGGTGTTGACATTACCCCGGGTGTTGACATTACCTATGGTGTTGACATTACCTCTGGAGTTGACATTACTGTGGGTGTTGACATTACCCTGAGTGTTAACATTACCGTGGGTGTTGACATTACCCCGAGTGTTAACATTACCCCCAGGTGTTGACATTACCGTGGGTGTTGACATTACCGTGCGTGTTGACATTACCGTTAGTGTTGACATTACGGTGAGTGTTGAAATAACCGTGAATGATGACATTACCGTGAGAGTTAACACTTCCGTGAGTGTTGACATTACCGTGAGTGTTGACATTACCGTGAGTGTTGACATTACCTCTGGTGTTGACATTACCGTGGGTGTTGACATTACCGTGAGTATTGACAATACCGCGGGTGTTGACATTACCACGGGTGTTGACATTACCGTGAGTGTTGACATTACTGTGAGTTTTAACATTCCCGTGAGTGTTCACATTACCGTGAGTGATAACATTACCGTGAGTGTTGACATTTCCGTGGGTGTTAACATTACCGTGAGTGTTGAGATGACCGCGGATGTTGACATTACCCCGGGTGTTGACATTACCACCGGTGTTGACATTACCACAGGTGTTGACATTACCCTGGGTGTTGACATTACCCCAGGTGTTGACATTACTGTGAGTGTTGACATTACCCCGGGAGTTGACATTACCGCGGGTGTTGACAATACCGTGAGGGTAGATATTACTGTGAGTGTTGACATTACCGTGAGTGTATACATTACTGTGAGTGTTGATATTACCGTGAGTGTTGAAATTACCGCGGGTGTTAACATTACCGCGGGAGTTGACATTACCGTGAGTGTTGACATTACCGTGAGTGTTTACATTGCCGTGAATGATAACATTACCGCGAGAGTTGACATTTCTGTGAGTGTTGACATTACCGTGAGTGTTGATATTACCGTGAGTGTTGACATTACCGCGGGTGTTAACATTACCGCGGTTGTTGACATTACCGTGAGTGTTGACATTACCTCTGGTGTTGACATTACCGTGAGTATTGACATTACCCTGGGTGTTGACAGTACTCTGGGTGTTGACATTACCCCGAATTTTGACATTACCGCGGGTGTTGACATTACCGTGAGTGTTGACATTACCTATGGTGTTGACATTACCGTGAGTGTTGACATTACCGTGGGTGTTGACATTACCGTGAGTGTTGACATTACCTCTGGTGTTGACATTACCGTGGGTGTTGACATTACCGTCGGTGTTGACATTACCGTGAGTTTTAACATTACCGTGAGTGTTAACATTACCGTGAGTGTTGACATTACCCCGGGTGTTGACAGTGCCCCTGGTATTTTCATTACCTAGGGTGTTGACATTACCGCGGGTTTTAACATTACCGCGGGAGTTGATATTACCGTGAGTGTTGACATTACCGTGGGTGTTTACATTTCCGTGAGTGTTTATATTACCGCTGGTGTTAACATTGCCATGGGTGTTGACATTACCGTGAGTGTTGACATTACCTTGAGTGTTGACATTACCGTAAATGATAACATTTCAGTGAGTGTTGACATTACTGTGAGTGTTGACATTACTGTGGGTGTTGACATTACCTTAAGTGTTGACATTACCGCGCGTGTTGACATTACCTTGGGTGTTAACATTACCGTGAGTGTTGACATTACCGCGGGTGTTGACATTACCGCTGGTGTTGACATTACCGTGAGTGTTGACATTACCTCTGGTGTTGACATTACCGTGGGTTTTGACATTACCGTGAGAGTTGACATTACGGTGAGTGTTGACATTACCGTGAGTGTTGACATTACCGTGAGTGTTGACATTAATGTGAGTGTTGACCTTACCGTGAGTGTCGACATTATCCTGGGTGTTGACAATACTTTGGGTGTTGACATTACCCCGGGTGTTGACATTACCGCGGGTGTTGACATTACCGTGAGTGTTGACATTACCTATGGTGTTGACATTACCTCTGGTGTTGACATTACTGTGGGTGTTGACATTACCGTGAGTGTTAACATTACCGTGAGTGTTGACATTACGGTGAGTGTTGAAATTACCGTGAATGATGACATTACCGTGAGAGTTAACACTTCCGTGAGTGTTGACATTACCGTGAGTGTTGACATTACCTTGACTGTTGACATTACCTCTGGTGTTGACATTACCGTGGGTGTTGACATTACCGTGAGTGTTGACATTACCATCAGTGTTGACATTACCGTGAGTGTTGACATTACCGTGAATAAAACATTACAGTGAGTGTTGACATTACTGTGAGTGTTGACATTACTGTGGGTGTTGACATAACCATAAGTGTTGACATTACCGCGGGTGTTGACATTACCGTGGGTGTTAACATTACCATGAGTGTTGACATTACCGCGGGTGTTGACATTACCGCTGGTGTTGACATTACCGTGAGTGTTGACAATACCGTGGGTTTTGACATTACCGTGAGTGTTGACATTACGGTGAGTGTTGACATTACCGTGAGTGTTGACATTACCGTGAGTGTTGACATTAATGTGAGTGTTGACCTTACCGTGAGTGTCGACATTATCCTGGGTGTTGACAATACCTTGGGTGTTGACATTACCCCGGGTGTTTAACATTACCTATGGTGTTGATATTACCTCTGGAGTTGACATTACTGTGGGTGTTGACATTACCCTGAGTGTTAACATTACCGTGGGTGTTGACATTACCCCGAGTGTTAACATTACCCCCAGGTGTTGACATTACCGTGGGTGTTGACATTACCGTGCGTGTTGACATTACCGTTAGTGTTGACATTACGGTGAGTGTTGAAATAACCGTGAATGATGACATTACCGTGAGAGTTAACACTTCCGTGAGTGTTGACATTACCGTGAGTGTTGACATTACCGTGAGTGTTGACATTACCTCTGGTGTTGACATTACCGTGGTTGTTGACATTACCGTGAGTGTTGACATTACCGTCAGTGTTGACATTACCGTGGGTGTTGACATTACCGTGAGTGTTGACATTACCGTATGTGTTAACATTACCGTGAGTATTGACAATACCGCGGGTGTTGACATTACCACGGGTGTTGACATTACCGTGAGTGTTGACATTACTGTGAGTGTTAACATTCCCGTGAGTGTTCACATTACCATGAGTGATAACATTACCGTGAGTGTTGACATTTCCGTGGGTGTTAACATTACCGTGAGTGTTGAGATAACCGCGGATGTTGACTTTACCCCGGGTGTTGACATTACCACCGGTGTTGACATTACCACAGGTGTTGACATTACCCTGGGTGTTGACATTACCCCAGGTGTTGACATTACTGTGAGTGTTGACATTACCCCGGGTGTTGACATAACCGCGGGTGTTGACATTACCGTGAGGGTAGATATTACTGTGAGTGTTGACATTGCCGTGAGTGTTAACATTTTCGCGGGTGTTGACATTACCGTTCGTGTTGACATTACCGCGGGTGTTGACATTACCCCGGGTGTTGACATTACCATGAGTGTTGACATTACCCCAGGTGTTGACATTACCCCGAATGTTCACAGTACCGTGAGTTTTGACATTACTGTGAGTGTTGACATTACCCTGGGTGTTGACATTACCCCAGGTGCTGATATGACCCCAGGTGTTGACATTACCGCGTGTGTTGACATTACTGTGAGTGTTGACATTGCCCCGAGTGTTGACATTACCCCGGTTGTTGACGTTACCATCAGTGTTGACATTACCGTGAGTGTTGACATTTCCGTGAGTGTTGACATTACCGTGAGTGTTGACATTACCGTGAGTGTTGACATTACCGTGAGTGTTGACATTACCGCGGGTGTTGACATTACCGTGAGTGTTGACATTACCGTGAGTGTTGACATTACCGTGAGTGTTAACATTACCGTGAGTGATGACATTACCGTGAGTGTTAACATAACCGTGAGTGTTAACATTACCGTGAGTGTTGACATTACCGTGAGTGTTGACATTACTGTGAGTGTTGACATTACCTCTGGTGTTGACATTACCTCTGGTGTTGACATTACTTCTGGTGTTGACATTACCGTGGGTGTTGACATTTCCGTGAGTGTTGACATTACCGTGAGTGTTGACATTAATGTGAGTGTTGACATTACCGTGAGTGTTGACATTACCGTGAGTGTTGACATTACCGTGAATGATAACATTACAGTGAGTGTTGACATTACTGTGAGTGTTGACATTACTGTGGGTGTTGACATAACCATAAGTGTTGACATTACCGCGGGTGTTGACATTACCGTGGGTGTTAACATTACCATGAGTGTTGACATTACCGCGGGTGTTGACATTACCGCTGGTGTTGTCATTACCGTGAGTGTTGACATTACCGTGGGTTTTGACATTACCGTGAGTGTTGACATTACGGTGAGTGTTGACATTACTGTGAGTGTTGACATTACCGTGAGTGTTGACATTAATGTGAGTGTTGACCTTACCGTGAGTGTCGACATTATCCTGGGTGTTGACAATACTTTGGGTGTTGACATTACCCCGGGTGTTGACATTACCTATGGTGTTGACATTACCTCTGGAGTTGACATTACTGTGGGTGTTGACATTACCCTGAGTGTTAACATTACCGTGGGTGTTGACATTACCCGAGTGTTAACATTACCCCCAGGTGTTGACATTACCGTGGGTGTTGTCATTACCGTGTGTGTTGACATTACCGTTAGTGTTGACATTACGGTGAATGTTGAAATAACCGTGAATGATGACATTACCGTGAGAGTTAACACTTCCGTGAGTGTTGACATTACCGTGAGTGTTGACATTACCGTGAGTGTTGACATTACCTCTGGTGTTGACATTACCGTGGGTGTTGACATTACCGTGAGAGTTGACATTACCGTCAGTGTTGACATTACCGTCAGTGTTGACATTACCGTGGGTGTTGACATTACCGTGAGTGTTGACATTACCGTCAGTGTTGACATTACCGTGGGTGTTGACATTACCGTGAGTGTTGACATTACCGTATGTGTTAACATTACAGTGAGTATTGACAAGACCGCGGGTGTTGACATTACCCCGGGTGTTGACATTACCGTGAGTGTTGACATTACTGTGAGTGTTGACATTACCGTGAGTGTTGACATTAACGTGAGTGTTAACATTACCGTGAGTGTTGACATTACCGTGAGTGTTGACATTAATGTGAGTGTTGACATTACCTCTGGTGTTGACATTACCTCTGGTGTTGACATTACTTCTGGTGTTGACATTACCGTGGGTGTTGACATTTCCGTGAGTGTTGACATTACCGTGAGTGTTGACATTAATGTGAGTGTTGACATTACCGTGAGTGTTGACATTTCCGCGGGTGTTGACATTACCGTGTGTGTTGACATTACCGCTGGTGTTGACATTACCGCGGGTGTTGACATTACCGTGTGTGTTGGCATTACCTCTGGTGTTGACATTTCCGTGGGAGTTGACATTACGGTGAGTGTTGACATTACCGTGAGTGTTAACATTACCGTGAGTGTTGACATTACCGTGAGTGTTGACATACTATGAGTGTTAACATTACCGTGAGTGTTAACATTACCGTGAGTGTTAACATTACCGTGAGTGTTGACATTACCGTGAGTGTTGACATTAATGTGAGTGTTGATATTACTGGAAATGTTGACATTACCCTGGCTGTTGACAGTACTCTGGGTGTTGACATTACCCTGGGTTTTGACATTACCGTAGGTGTTGACATTACCGTGAGTGTTGACATAACCTATGGTGTTGACATTACCGTGAGTGTTGACATTACCGTGAGTGTTGACATTACATCTAGTGTTGACATTACCGTGGGTGTTGACATTACCGTGAGTGTTGACATTACCGTGAGTGTTAACATTACCGTGAGTGTTGACATTACCCTGAGTGTTGACATTACCGTGAGTGTTGATATTACTGTGAGTGTTAACATTACCGCGGGTGTTGACATTACTGTGAGTGTTGACATTACTCCGGGTGTTGACATTACTGATGGTGTTGACATTACCGTGAGTGTTAACATTGCCGTGGATGTTGACATTACCCCGGGTGTTGACATTACCCCGGGTGTTGACAGTGCCTCTGGTGTTGACATTACCGTGAGTGTTGACATTACAATGGGTGTTGACATTACCGTGAGTGTTGACATTACGGTGAGTGTTGACAATACCGTGAATGTTGACATTACCGCGAGAGTTGACATTACCGTGAGTGTAGACATTACTGTGAGTGTTGATATTACCGTGAGTGTTGAAATTACCGCGGGTGTTAACATTACCGCGGTTGTTGACATTACCGTGAGTGTTGACATTACCTCTGGTGTTGACATTACCGTGAGTATTGACATTACCCTGGGTGTTGACAGTACTCTGGGTGTTGACATTACCCCGGATTTTGACATTACCGCGGGTGTTGACATTACCGTGAGTGTTGACATTACCTATGGTGTTGACATTACCGTGAGTGTTGACATTACCGTGGGTGTTGACATTACAGTGAGTGTTGACATACTGTGAGTGTTAACATTACCGTGAGTGTTAACATTACCGTGAGTGTTAACATTACCGTGAGTGTTGACATTACCGTGAGTGTTGACATTAATGTGAGTGTTGACATTACTGGAAATGTTGACATTACCCTGGGTGTTGACAGTACTCTGGGTGTTGACATTACCCCGGATTTTGACATTACCGTGGGTGTTGACATTACCGTGAGTGTTGACATTACCTCTGGTGTTGACATTACCGTGGGTGTTGACATTACCGTCAGTGTTGACATTACCGTGAGTCTTAACATTACCGTGAGTGTTAACATTACCGTGAGTGTTAACATTACCGTGAGTGTTGACATTACCGTGAGTGTTGACATTACCGTGAGTGTTGACATTACCGTGAGTGTTGATATTACCGTGAGTGTTAACATTACCGCGGGTGTTGACATTACAGTAAGTGTTGACATTACTCCGGGTGTTGACATTACTGTGGGTGTTTACATTACCATGAGTGTTAACATTACCCTGGGTGTTGACATTACCCCGGGTGTTGACATTACCCCGGGTGTTGACAGTGCCCCTGGTGTTGACATTACCTAGGGTGTTGACATTACCGCGGGTGTTAACATTACCGCAGGTGATATTACCGTGAGTGTTGACATTACCGTGAGTGTTTACATTACCGTGAGTGTTTACATTACCGTGAGTGTTTACATTACCGCTGGTGTTGACATTGCCATGAGTGTTGACATTACCGTGAGTGTTGACATTACCGTGAGTGTTGACATTACCGTGAATGATAACATTACAGTGAGTGTTGACATTACTGTGAGTGTTGACATTACTGTGGGTGTTGACATAACCATAAGTGTTGACATTACCGCGGGTGTTGACATTACCGTGGGTGTTAACATTACCATGAGTGTTGACATTACCGCGGGTGTTGACATTACCGCTTGTGTTGTCATTACCGTGAGTGTTGACATTACCGTGGGTTTTGACATTACCGTGAGTGTTGACATTACGGTGATTGTTGACATTACTGTGAGTGTTGACATTACCGTGAGTGTTGACATTAATGTGAGTGTTGACCTTACCGTGAGTGTCGACATTATCCTGGGTGTTGACAATACTTTGGGTGTTGACATTACCCCGGGTGTTGACATTACCTATGGTGTTGACATTACCTCTGGAGTTGACATTACTGTGGGTGTTGACATTACCCTGAGTGTTAACATTACCGTAGGTGTTGACATTACCGTGAGTGTTGACATAACCTATGGTGTTGACATTACCGTGAGTGTTGACATTACATCTAGTGTTGACATTACCGTGGGTGTTGACATTACCGTGAGTGTTGACATTACCGTGAGTGTTAACATTACCGTGAGTGTTGACATTACCCTGAGTGTTGACATTACCGTGAGTGTTGATATTACTGTGAGTGTTAACATTACCGCGGGTGTTGACATTACTGTGAGTGTTGACATTTCTCCGGGTGTTGACATTACTGATGGTGTTGACATTACCGTGAGTGTTAACATTGCCGTGGATGTTGACATTACCCCGGGTGTTGACATTACCCCGGGTGTTGACAGTGCCTCTGGTGTTGACATTACCGTGAGTGTTGACATTACAATGGGTGTTGACATTACCGCGGGTGTTGACATTACCGTGAGTGTTGACATTACGGTGAGTGTTGACATTACCGTGAATGTTGACATTACCGCGAGAGTTGACATTACCGTGAGTGTAGACATTACTGTGAGTGTTGATATTACCGTGAGTGTTGACATTACCGCGGGTGATAACATTACCGCGAGAGTTGACATTTCCGTGAGTGTTGACATTACCGTGAGTGTTGATATTACCGTGAGTGTTGACATTACCGCGGGTGTTAACATTACCGCGGATTTTAACATTACCGTGAGTGTTGACATTAATGTGAGTGTTGACATTACCGTGAGTGTTGACATTTCCGCGGGTGTTGACATTACCGTGTGTGTTGACATTACCGCTGGTGTTGACATTACCGCGGGTGTTGACATTACCGTGTGTGTTGGCATTACCTCTGGTGTTGACATTTCCGTGGGAGTTGACATTACGGTGAGTGTTGACATTACCGTGAGTGTTAACATTACCGTGAGTGTTGACATTACCGTGAGTGTTGACATACTGTGAGTGTTAACATTACCGTGAGTGTTAACATTACCGTGAGTGTTAACATTACCGTGAGTGTTGACATTACCGTGAGTGTTGACATTAATGTGAGTGTTGACATTACCGGAAATGTTGACATTACCCTGGGTGTTGACAGTACTCTGGGTGTTGACATTACCCTGGGTTTTGACATTACCGTGGGTGTTGACATTACCGTGAGTGTTGACATAACCTATGGTGTTGACATTACCGTGAGTGTTGATATTACCGTGAGTGTTGACATTACATCTATTGTTGACATTACCGTGGGTGTTGACATTACCGTGAGTGTTGACATTACCGTGAGTGTTGACATTACCGTGATTGTTGACATTACCCTGAGTGTTGACATTACCGTGAGTGTTGATATTACTGTGAGTGTTAACATTACCGCGGGTGTTGACATTACTGTGAGTGTTGACATTACTCCGGGTGTTGACACTACTGATGGTGTTGACATTACCGTGAGTGTTAACATTGCCGTGGATGTTGACATTACCCCGGGTGTTGACATTACCCCGGGTGTTGACAGTGCCTCTGGTGTTGACATTACCGTGGGTGTTGACATTACAATGGGTGTTGACATTACCGCGGGTGTTGACATTACCGTGAGTGTTGACATTACGGTGAGTGTTGACATTACCGTGAATGTTGACATTACCGCGAGAGTTGACATTACCGTGAGTGTATACATTACTGTGAGTGTTGATATTACCGTGAGTGTTGAAATTACCTCGGGTGTTAACATTACCGCGGGAGTTGACATTACCGTGAGTGTTGACATTACCGTGAGTGTTTACATTGCCGTGAATGATAACATTACCGCGAGAGTTGACATTTCTGTGAGTGTTGACATTACCGTGAGTGTTGATATTACCGTGAGTGTTGACATTACCGCGGGTGTTAACATTACCGCGGTTGTTGACATTACCGTGAGTGTTGACATTACCTCTGGTGTTGACATTACCGTGAGTATTGACATTACCCTGGGTGTTGACAGTACTCTGGGTGTTGACATTACCCCGAATTTTGACATTACCGCGGGTGTTGACACTACCGTGAGTGTTGACATTACCTATGGTGTTGACATTACCGTGAGTGTTGACATTACCGTGGGTGTTGACATTACCGTGAGTGTTGACATTACCTCTGGTGTTGACATTACCGTGGGTGTTGACATTACCGTCGGTGTTGACATTACCGTGAGTTTTAACATTACCGTGAGTGTTAACATTACCGTGAGTGTTGACATTACCCCGGGTGTTGACAGTGCCCCTGGTATTTTCATTACCTAGGGTGTTGACATTACCGCGGGTTTTAACATTACCTCGGGAGTTGATATTACCGTGAGTGTTGACATTACCGTGGGTGTTTACATTTCCGTGAGTGTTGATATTACCGCTGGTGTTAACATTGCCATGGGTGTTGACATTACCGTGAGTGTTGACATTACCTTGAGTGTTGACATTTCCGTAAATGATAACATTTCAGTGAGTGTTGACATTACTGTGAGTGTTGACATTACTGTGGGTGTTGACATTACCTTAAGTGTTGACATTACCGCGCGTGTTGACATTACCTTGGGTGTTAACATTACCGTGAGTGTTGACATTACCGCGGGTGTTGACATTACCGCTGGTGTTGACATTACCGTGAGTGTTGACATTACCTCTGGTGTTGACATTACCGTGGGTTTTGACATTACCGTGAGAGTTGACATTACGGTGAGTGTTGACATTACCGTGAGTGTTGACATTACCGTGAGTGTTGACATTAATGTGAGTGTTGACCTTACCGTGAGTGTCGACATTATCCTGGGTGTTGACAATACTTTGGGTGTTGACATTACCCCGGGTGTTGACATTACCGCGGGTGTTGACATTACCGTGAGTGTTGACATTACCTATGGTGTTGACATTACCTCTGGTGTTGACATTACTGTGGGTGTTGACATTACCGTGAGTGTTAACATTACCGTGAGTGTTGACATTACGGTGAGTGTTGAAATTACCGTGAATGATGACATTACCGTGAGAGTTAACACTTCCGTGAGTGTTGACATTACCGTGAGTGTTGACATTACCTTGACTGTTGACATTACCTCTGGTGTTGACATTACCGTGGGTGTTGACATTACCGTGAGTGTTGACATTACCGTCAGTGTTGACATTACCGTCAGTGTTGACATTACCGTGGGTGTTGACATTACCGTGAGTGTTGACATTACCGTATGCGTTAACATTACCGTGAATATTGACAATACCGCGGGTGTTGACATTACCCCGGGTGTTGACATTACCGTGAGTGTTGACATTACTGTGAGTGTTAACATTCCCGTGAGTGTTCACATTACCGTGAATGATAACATTACCGTGAGTGCTGACATTTCCGTGGGTGTTAACATTACCGAGAGTGTTGAGATAACCGCGGATGTTGACATTACCCCGGGTGTTGACATTACCACGGGTGTTGACATTACAACGGGTGTTGAACATTACCATGAGTGTTGACATTACCCCAGGTGTTGACATTACCCCCCGAGTGTTCACAGTACCGTGAGTGTTGACATTACTGTGAGTGTTGACATTACCGAAAGTGTTAACATTACCCCGGGTGCTGACATTACCCCGGGTGTTGACATTGCCCCGGTTGTTGACGTTACCATGAGTGTTGACATTACCGTGAGTGTTGACATTTCCGTGAGTGTTGACATTACCGTGAGTGTTGAAATTACCGTGAATGTTGACATTACCGCGAGAGTTGACATTACCGTGAGTGTAGACATTACTTTGAGTGTTGATATTACCGTGAGTGTTGACATTACCGCGGGTGTTAACATTACCGCGGGAGTTGACATTACCGTGAGTGTTGACATTACCGTGAGTGTTTACATTGCCGTGAATGATAACATTACCGCGAGAGTTGACATTTCCGTGAGTGTTGACATTACCGTGAGTGTTGATATTACCGTGAGTGTTGACATTACCGCGGGTGTTAACATTACCGCGGATTTTAACATTACCGTGAGTGTTGACATTACCTCTGGTGTTGACATTACCGTGAGTATTGACATTACCCTGGGTTTTGACAGTACTCTGGGTGTTGACATTACCCGGATTTTGACATTACCGTGGGTGTTGACATTACCGTGAGTGTTGACATTACCTCTGGTGTTGACATTACCGTGGGTGTTGACATTACCGTCAGTGTTGACATTACCGTGAGTCTTAATATTACCGTGAGTGTTAACATTACCGTGAGTGTTAACATTACCGTGAGTGTTGACATTACCGTGAGTGTTGACATTACCATGAGTGTTGATATTACCGTGAGTGTTAACATTACCGCGGGTGTTGACATTACAGTAAGTGTTGACATTACTCCGGGTGTTGACATTACTGTGGGTGTTTACATTACCATGAGTGTTAACATTACCCTGGGTGTTGACATTACCCCGGGTGTTGACATTACCCCGGGTGTTGACAGTGCCCCTGGTGTTGACATTACCTAGGGTGTTGACATTACCGAGGGTGTTAACATTACCGCGGGAGGGTGATATTACCGTGAGTGTTGACATTACCGTGAGTGTTTACATTACCGTGAGTGTTTACATTACCGCTGGTGTTGACATTGCCATGAGTGTTGACATTACCGTGAGTGTTGACATTACCGTGAGTGTTGACATTACCGTGAATAAAACATTTCAGTGAGTGTTGACATTACTGTGAGTGTTGACATTACTGTGGGTGTTGACATAACCATAAGTGTTGACATTACCGTGGGTGTTAACATTACCATGAGTGTTGACATTACCGCAGGTGTTGACATTACCGCTGGTGTTGACATTACCGTGAGTGATGACATTACCGTGGGTTTTGACATTACCGTGAGTGTTGACATTACGGTGAGTGTTGACATTACCGTGAGTGTTGACATTACCGTGAGTGTTGACATTAATGTGAGTGTTGACCTTACCGTGAGTGTCGACATTATCCTGGGTGTTGACAATACTTTGGGTGTTGACATTACCCCGGGTGTTGACATTACCTATGGTGTTGACATTACCTCTGGAGTTGACATTACTGTGGGTGTTGACATTACCCTGAGTGTTAACATTACCGTGGGTGTTGACATTACCCCGAGTGTTAACATTACCCCCAGGTGTTGACATTACCGTGGGTGTTGACATTACCGTGCGTGTTGACATTACCGTTAGTGTTGACATTACGGTGAGTGTTGAAATAACCGTGAATGATGACATTACCGTGAGAGTTAACACTTCCGTGAGTGTTGACATTACCGTGAGTGTTGACATTACCGTGAGTGTTGACATTACCTCTGGTGTTGACATTACCGTGGGTGTTGACATTACCGTGAGTATTGACAATACCGCGGGTGTTGACATTACCACGGGTGTTGACATTACCGTGAGTGTTGACATTACTGTGAGTTTTAACATTCCCGTGAGTGTTCACATTACCGTGAGTGATAACATTACCGTGAGTGTTGACATTTCCGTGGGTGTTAACATTACCGTGAGTGTTGAGATGACCGCGGATGTTGACATTACCCCGGGTGTTGACATTACCACCGGTGTTGACATTACCACAGGTGTTGACATTACCCTGGGTGTTGACATTACCCCAGGTGTTGACATTACTGTGAGTGTTGACATTACCCCGGGAGTTGACATTACCGCGGGTTGTTGACAATACCGTGAGGGTAGATATTACTGTGAGTGTTGACATTACCGTGAGTGTATACATTACTGTGAGTGTTGATATTACCGTGAGTGTTGAAATTACCGCGGGTGTTAACATTACCGCGGGAGTTGACATTACCGTGAGTGTTGACATTACCGTGAGTGTTTACATTGCCGTGAATGATAACATTACCGCGAGAGTTGACATTTCTGTGAGTGTTGACATTACCGTGAGTGTTGATATTACCGTGAGTGTTGACATTACCGCGGGTGTTAACATTACCGCGGTTGTTGACATTACCGTGAGTGTTGACATTACCTCTGGTGTTGACATTACCGTGAGTATTGACATTACCCTGGGTGTTGACAGTACTCTGGGTGTTGACATTACCCCGAATTTTGACATTACCGCGGGTGTTGACATTACCGTGAGTGTTGACATTACCTATGGTGTTGACATTACCGTGAGTGTTGACATTACCGTGGGTGTTGACATTACCGTGAGTGTTGACATTACCTCTGGTGTTGACATTACCGTGGGTGTTGACATTACCGTCGGTGTTGACATTACCGTGAGTTTTAACATTACCGTGAGTGTTAACATTACCGTGAGTGTTGACATTACCCCGGGTGTTGACAGTGCCCCTGGTATTTTCATTACCTAGGGTGTTGACATTACCGCGGGTTTTAACATTACCGCGGGAGTTGATATTACCGTGAGTGTTGACATTACCGTGGGTGTTTACATTTCCGTGAGTGTTTATATTACCGCTGGTGTTAACATTGCCATGGGTGTTGACATTACCGTGAGTGTTGACATTACCTTGAGTGTTGACATTACCGTAAATGATAACATTTCAGTGAGTGTTGACATTACTGTGAGTGTTGACATTACTGTGGGTGTTGACATTACCTTAAGTGTTGACATTACCGCGCGTGTTGACATTACCTTGGGTGTTAACATTACCGTGAGTGTTGACATTACCGCGGGTGTTGACATTACCGCTGGTGTTGACATTACCGTGAGTGTTGACATTACCTCTGGTGTTGACATTACCGTGGGTTTTGACATTACCGTGAGAGTTGACATTACGGTGAGTGTTGACATTACCGTGAGTGTTGACATTACCGTGAGTGTTGACATTAATGTGAGTGTTGACCTTACCGTGAGTGTCGACATTATCCTGGGTGTTGACAATACTTTGGGTGTTGACATTACCCCGGGTGTTGACATTACCGCGGGTGTTGACATTACCGTGAGTGTTGACATTACCTATGGTGTTGACATTACCTCTGGTGTTGACATTACTGTGGGTGTTGACATTACCGTGAGTGTTAACATTACCGTGAGTGTTTGACATTACGGTGAGTGTTGAAATTACCGTGAATGATGACATTACCGTGAGAGTTAACACTTCCGTGAGTGTTGACATTACCGTGAGTGTTGACATTACCTTGACTGTTGACATTACCTCTGGTGTTGACATTACCGTGGGTGTTGACATTACCGTGAGTGTTGACATTACCATCAGTGTTGACATTACCGTGAGTGTTGACATTACCGTGAATAAACATTACAGTGAGTGTTGACATTACTGTGAGTGTTGACATTACTGTGGGTGTTGACATAACCATAAGTGTTGACATTACCGCGGGTGTTGACATTACCGTGGGTGTTAACATTACCATGAGTGTTGACATTACCGCGGGTGTTGACATTACCGCTGGTGTTGACATTACCGTGAGTGTTGACAATACCGTGGGTTTTGACATTACCGTGAGTGTTGACATTACGGTGAGTGGTTGACATTACCGTGAGTGTTGACATTACCGTGAGTGTTGACATTAATGTGAGTGTTGACCTTACCGTGAGTGTCGACATTATCCTGGGTGTTGACAATACCTTGGGTGTTGACATTACCCCGGGTGTTTAACATTACCTATTGGTGTTGATATTACCTCTGGAGTTGACATTACTGTGGGTGTTGACATTACCCTGAGTGTTAACATTACCGTGGGTGTTGACATTACCCCGAGTGTTAACATTACCCCCAGGTGTTGACATTACCGTGGGTGTTGACATTACCGTGCGTGTTGACATTACCGTTAGTGTTGACATTACGGTGAGTGTTGAAATAACCGTGAATGATGACATTACCGTGAGAGTTAACACTTCCGTGAGTGTTGACATTACCGTGAGTGTTGACATTACCGTGAGTGTTGACATTACCTCTGGTGTTGACATTACCGTGGTTGTTGACATTACCGTGAGTGTTGACATTACCGTCAGTGTTGACATTACCGTGGGTGTTGACATTACCGTGAGGTGTTGACATTACCGTATGTGTTAACATTACCGTGAGTATTGACAATAACCGCGGGTGTTGACATTACCACGGGTGTTGACATTACCGTGAGTGTTGACATTACTGTGAGTGTTAACATTCCCGTGAGTGTTCACATTACCATGAGTGATAACATTACCGTGAGTGTTGACATTTCCGTGGGTGTTAACATTACCGTGAGTGTTGAGATACCGCGGATGTTGACTTTACCCCGGGTGTTGACATTACCACCGGTGTTGACATTACCACAGGTGTTGACATTACCCTGGGTGTTGACATTACCCCAGGTGTTGACATTACTGTGAGTGTTGACATTACCCCGGGTGTTGACATAACCGCGGGTGTTGACATTACCGTGAGGGTAGATATTACTGTGAGTGTTGACATTGCCGTGAGTGTTAACATTTTCGCGGGTGTTGACATTACCGTTCGTGTTGACATTACCGCGGGTGTTGACATTACCCCGGGTGTTGACATTACCATGAGTGTTGACATTACCCCAGGTGTTGACATTACCCCGAATGTTCACAGTACCGTGAGTTTTGACATTACTGTGAGTGTTGACATTACCCTGGGTGTTGACATTACCCCAGGTGCTGATATGACCCCAGGTGTTGACATTACCGCGTGTGTTGACATTACTGTGAGTGTTGACATTGCCCCGAGTGTTGACATTACCCCGGTTGTTGACGTTACCATCAGTGTTGACATTACCGTGAGTGTTGACATTTCCGTGAGTGTTGACATTACCGTGAGTGTTGACATTACCGTGAGTGTTGACATTACCGTGAGTGTTGACATTACCGCGGGTGTTGACATTACCGTGAGTGTTGACATTACCGTGAGTGTTGACATTACCGTGAGTGTTAACATTACCGTGAGTGATGACATTACCGTGAGTGTTAACATAACCGTGAGTGTTAACATTACCGTGAGTGTTGACATTACCGTGAGTGTTGACATTACTGTGAGTGTTGACATTACCTCTGGTGTTGACATTACCTCTGGTGTTGACATTACTTCTGGTGTTGACATTACCGTGGGTGTTGACATTTCCGTGAGTGTTGACATTACCGTGAGTGTTGACATTAATGTGAGTGTTGACATTACCGTGAGTGTTGACATTACCGTGAGTGTTGACATTACCGTGAATGATAACATTACAGTGAGTGTTGACATTACTGTGAGTGTTGACATTACTGTGGGTGTTGACATAACCATAAGTGTTGACATTACCGCGGGTGTTGACATTACCGTGGGTGTTAACATTACCATGAGTGTTGACATTACCGCGGGTGTTGACATTACCGCTGGTGTTGTCATTACCGTGAGTGTTGACATTACCGTGGGTTTTGACATTACCGTGAGTGTTGACATTACGGTGAGTGTTGACATTACTGTGAGTGTTGACATTACCGTGAGTGTTGACATTAATGTGAGTGTTGACCTTACCGTGAGTGTCGACATTATCCTGGGTGTTGACAATACTTTGGGTGTTGACATTACCCGGGTGTTGACATTACCTATGGTGTTGACATTACCTCTGGAGTTGACATTACTGTGGGTGTTGACATTACCCTGAGTGTTAACATTACCGTGGGTGTTGACATTACCCCGAGTGTTAACATTACCCCCAGGTGTTGACATTACCGTGGGTGTTGTCATTACCGTGTGTGTTGACATTACCGTTAGTGTTGACATTACGGTGAATGTTGAAATAACCGTGAATGATGACATTACCGTGAGAGTTAACACTTCCGTGAGTGTTGACATTACCGTGAGTGTTGACATTACCGTGAGTGTTGACATTACCTCTGGTGTTGACATTACCGTGGGTGTTGACATTACCGTGAGAGTTGACATTACCGTCAGTGTTGACATTACCGTCAGTGTTGACATTACCGTGGGTGTTGACATTACCGTGAGTGTTGACATTACCGTCAGTGTTGACATTACCGTGGGTGTTGACATTACCGTGAGTGTTGACATTACCGTATGTGTTAACATTACAGTGAGTATTGACAAGACCGCGGGGTTGACATTACCCCGGGTGTTGACATTACCGTGAGTGTTGACATTACTGTGAGTGTTGACATTACCGTGAGTGTTGACATTAACGTGAGTGTTAACATTACCGTGAGTGTTGACATTACCGTGAGTGTTGACATTAATGTGAGTGTTGACATTACCTCTGGTGTTGACATTACCTCTGGTGTTGACATTACTTCTGGTGTTGACATTACCGTGGGTGTTGACATTTCCGTGAGTGTTGACATTACCGTGAGTGTTGACATTAATGTGAGTGTTGACATTACCGTGAGTGTTGACATTTCCGCGGGTGTTGACATTACCGTGTGTGTTGACATTACCGCTGGTGTTGACATTACCGCGGGTGTTGACATTACCGTGTGTGTTGGCATTACCTCTGGTGTTGACATTTCCGGGAGTTGACATTACGGTGAGTGTTGACATTACCGTGAGTGTTAACATTACCGTGAGTGTTGACATTACCGTGAGTGTTGACATACTATGAGTGTTAACATTACCGTGAGTGTTAACATTACCGTGAGTGTTAACATTACCGTGAGTGTTGACATTACCGTGAGTGTTGACATTAATGTGAGTGTTGATATTACTGGAAATGTTGACATTACCCTGGCTGTTGACAGTACCTGGTGTTTGACATTACCCTGGGTTTTGACATTACCGTAGGTGTTGACATTACCGTGAGTGTTGACATAACCTATGGTGTTGACATTACCGTGAGTGTTGACATTACCGTGAGTGTTGACATTACATCTAGTGTTGACATTACCGTGGGTGTTGACATTACCGTGAGTGTTGACATTACCGTGAGTGTTAACATTACCGTGAGTGTTGACATTACCCTGAGTGTTGACATTACCGTGAGTGTTGATATTACTGTGAGTGTTAACATTACCGCGGGTGTTGACATTACTGTGAGTGTTGACATTACTCCGGGTGTGACATTACTGATGGTGTTGACATTACGTGAGTGTTAACATTGCCGTGGATGTTGACATTACCCGGGTGTTGACATTACCCCGGGTGTTGACAGTGCCTCTGGTGTTGACATTACCGTGAGTGTTGACATTACAATGGGTGTTGACATTACCGTGAGTGTTGACATACGGTGAGTGTTGACAATACCGTGAATGTTGACATTACCGCGAGAGTTGACATTACCGTGAGTGTAGACATTACTGTGAGTGTTGATATTACCGTGAGTGTTGAAATTACCGCGGGTGTTAACATTACCGCGGTTGTTGACATTACCGTGAGTGTTGACATTACCTCTGGTGTTGACATTACCGTGAGTATTGACATTACCCTGGGTGTTGACAGTACTCTGGGTGTTGACATTACCCCGGATTTTGACATTACCGCGGGTGTTGACATTACCGTGAGTGTTGACATTACCTATGGTGTTGACATTACCGTGAGTGTTGACATTACCGTGGGTGTTGACATTACAGTGAGTGTTGACATACTGTGAGTGTTAACATTACCGTGAGTGTTAACATTACCGTGAGTGTTAACATTACCGTGAGTGTTGACATTACCGTGAGTGTTGACATTAATGTGAGTGTTGACATTACTGGAAATGTTGACATTACCCTGGGTGTTGACAGTACTCTGGGTGTTGACATTACCCGGATTTTGACATTACCGTGGGTGTTGACATTACCGTGAGTGTTGACATTACCTCTGGTGTTGACATTACCGTGGGTGTTGACATTACCGTCAGTGTTGACATTACCGTGAGTCTTAACATTACCGTGAGTGTTAACATTACCGTGAGTGTTAACATTACCGTGAGTGTTGACATTACCGTGAGTGTTGACATTACCGTGAGTGTTGACATTACCGTGAGTGTTGATATTACCGTGAGTGTTAACATTACCGCGGGTGTTGACATTACAGTAAGTGTTGACATTACTCCGGGTGTTGACATTACTGTGGTGTTTACATTACCATGAGTGTTAACATTACCCTGGGTGTTGACATTACCCCGGGTGTTGACATTACCCCGGGTGTTGACAGTGCCCCTGGTGTTGACATTACCTAGGGTGTTGACATTACCGCGGGTGTTAACATTACCGCAGGTGATATTACCGTGAGTGTTGACATTACCGTGAGTGTTTACATTACCGTGAGTGTTTACATTACCGTGAGTGTTTACATTACCGCTGGTGTTGACATTGCCATGAGTGTTGACATTACCGTGAGTGTTGACATTACCGTGAGTGTTGACATTACCGTGAATGATAACATTACAGTGAGTGTTGACATTACTGTGAGTGTTGACATTACTGTGGGTGTTGACATAACCATAAGTGTTGACATTACCGCGGGTGTTGACATTACCGTGGGTGTTAACATTACCATGAGTGTTGACATTACCGCGGGTGTTGACATTACCGCTTGTGTTGTCATTACCGTGAGTGTTGACATTACCGTGGGTTTTGACATTACCGTGAGTGTTGACATTACGGTGATTGTTGACATTACTGTGAGTGTTGACATTACCGTGAGTGTTGACATTAATGTGAGTGTTGACCTTACCGTGAGTGTCGACATTATCCTGGGTGTTGACAATACTTTGGGTGTTGACATTACCCCGGGTGTTGACATTACCTATGGTGTTGACATTACCTCTGGAGTTGACATTACTGTGGGTGTTGACATTACCCTGAGTGTTAACATTACCGTAGGTGTTGACATTACCGTGAGTGTTGACATAACCTATGGTGTTGACATTACCGTGAGTGTTGACATTACATCTAGTGTTGACATTACCGTGGGTGTTGACATTACCGTGAGTGTTGACATTACCGTGAGTGTTAACATTACCGTGAGTGTTGACATTACCCTGAGTGTTGACATTACCGTGAGTGTTGATATTACTGTGAGTGTTAACATTACCGCGGGTGTTGACATTACTGTGAGTGTTGACATTTCTCCGGGTGTTGACATTACTGATGGTGTTGACATTACCGTGAGTGTTAACATTGCCGTGGATGTTGACATTACCCCGGGTGTTGACATTACCCCGGGTGTTGACAGTGCCTCTGGTGTTGACATTACCGTGAGTGTTGACATTACAATGGGTGTTGACATTACCGCGGGTGTTGACATTACCGTGAGTGTTGACATTACGGTGAGTGTTGACATTACCGTGAATGTTGACATTACCGCGAGAGTTGACATTACCGTGAGTGTAGACATTACTGTGAGTGTTGATATTACCGTGAGTGTTGACATTACCGCGGGTGATAACATTACCGCGAGAGTTGACATTTCCGTGAGTGTTGACATTACCGTGAGTGTTGATATTACCGTGAGTGTTGACATTACCGCGGGTGTTAACATTACCGCGGATTTTAACATTACCGTGAGTGTTGACATTAATGTGAGTGTTGACATTACCGTGAGTGTTGACATTTCCGCGGGTGTTGACATTACCGTGTGTGTTGACATTACCGCTGGTGTTGACATTACCGCGGGTGTTGACATTACCGTGTGTGTTGGCATTACCTCTGGTGTTGACATTTCCGTGGGAGTTGACATTACGGTGAGTGTTGACATTACCGTGAGTGTTAACATTACCGTGAGTGTTGACATTACCGTGAGTGTTGACATACTGTGAGTGTTAACATTACCGTGAGTGTTAACATTACCGTGAGTGTTAACATTACCGTGAGTGTTGACATTACCGTGAGTGTTGACATTAATGTGAGTGTTGACATTACCGGAAATGTTGACATTACCCTGGGTGTTGACAGTACTCTGGGTGTTGACATTACCCTGGGTTTTGACATTACCGTGGGTGTTGACATTACCGTGAGTGTTGACATAACCTATGGTGTTGACATTACCGTGAGTGTTGATATTACCGTGAGTGTTGACATTACATCTATTGTTGACATTACCGTGGGTGTTGACATTACCGTGAGTGTTGACATTACCGTGAGTGTTGACATTACCGTGATTGTTGACATTACCCTGAGTGTTGACATTACCGTGAGTGTTGATATTACTGTGAGTGTTAACATTACCGCGGGTGTTGACATTACTGTGAGTGTTGACATTACTCCGGGTGTTGACACTACTGATGGTGTTGACATTACCGTGAGTGTTAACATTGCCGTGGATGTTGACATTACCCCGGGTGTTGACATTACCCCGGGTGTTGACAGTGCCTCTGGTGTTGACATTACCGTGGGTGTTGACATTACAATGGGTGTTGACATTACCGCGGGTGTTGACATTACCGTGAGTGTTGACATTACGGTGAGTGTTGACATTACCGTGAATGTTGACATTACCGCGAGAGTTGACATTACCGTGAGTGTATACATTACTGTGAGTGTTGATATTACCGTGAGTGTTGAAATTACCTCGGGTGTTAACATTACCGCGGGAGTTGACATTACCGTGAGTGTTGACATTACCGTGAGTGTTTACATTGCCGTGAATGATAACATTACCGCGAGAGTTGACATTTCTGTGAGTGTTGACATTACCGTGAGTGTTGATATTACCGTGAGTGTTGACATTACCGCGGGTGTTAACATTACCGCGGTTGTTGACATTACCGTGAGTGTTGACATTACCTCTGGTGTTGACATTACCGTGAGTATTGACATTACCCTGGGTGTTGACAGTACTCTGGGTGTTGACATTACCCCGAATTTTGACATTACCGCGGGTGTTGACACTACCGTGAGTGTTGACATTACCTATGGTGTTGACATTACCGTGAGTGTTGACATTACCGTGGGTGTTGACATTACCGTGAGTGTTGACATTACCTCTGGTGTTGACATTACCGTGGGTGTTGACATTACCGTCGGTGTTGACATTACCGTGAGTTTTAACATTACCGTGAGTGTTAACATTACCGTGAGTGTTGACATTACCCCGGGTGTTGACAGTGCCCCTGGTATTTTCATTACCTAGGGTGTTGACATTACCGCGGGTTTTAACATTACCTCGGGAGTTGATATTACCGTGAGTGTTGACATTACCGTGGGTGTTTACATTTCCGTGAGTGTTGATATTACCGCTGGTGTTAACATTGCCATGGGTGTTGACATTACCGTGAGTGTTGACATTACCTTGAGTGTTGACATTTCCGTAAATGATAACATTTCAGTGAGTGTTGACATTACTGTGAGTGTTGACATTACTGTGGGTGTTGACATTACCTTAAGTGTTGACATTACCGCGCGTGTTGACATTACCTTGGGTGTTAACATTACCGTGAGTGTTGACATTACCGCGGGTGTTGACATTACCGCTGGTGTTGACATTACCGTGAGTGTTGACATTACCTCTGGTGTTGACATTACCGTGGGTTTTGACATTACCGTGAGAGTTGACATTACGGTGAGTGTTGACATTACCGTGAGTGTTGACATTACCGTGAGTGTTGACATTAATGTGAGTGTTGACCTTACCGTGAGTGTCGACATTATCCTGGGTGTTGACAATACTTTGGGTGTTGACATTACCCCGGGTGTTGACATTACCGCGGGTGTTGACATTACCGTGAGTGTTGACATTACCTATGGTGTTGACATTACCTCTGGTGTTGACATTACTGTGGGTGTTGACATTACCGTGAGTGTTAACATTACCGTGAGTGTTGACATTACGGTGAGTGTTGAAATTACCGTGAATGATGACATTACCGTGAGAGTTAACACTTCCGTGAGTGTTGACATTACCGTGAGTGTTGACATTACCTTGACTGTTGACATTACCTCTGGTGTTGACATTACCGTGGGTGTTGACATTACCGTGAGTGTTGACATTACCGTCAGTGTTGACATTACCGTCAGTGTTGACATTACCGTGGGTGTTGACATTACCGTGAGTGTTGACATTACCGTATGCGTTAACATTACCGTGAATATTGACAATACCGCGGGTGTTGACATTACCCCGGGTGTTGACATTACCGTGAGTGTTGACATTACTGTGAGTGTTAACATTCCCGTGAGTGTTCACATTACCGTGAATGATAACATTACCGTGAGTGCTGACATTTCCGTGGGTGTTAACATTACCGAGAGTGTTGAGATAACCGCGGATGTTGACATTACCCCGGGTGTTGACATTACCACGGGTGTTGACATTACAACGGGTGTTGACATTACCATGAGTGTTGACATTACCCCAGGTGTTGACATTACCCCCCGAGTGTTCACAGTACCGTGAGTGTTGACATTACTGTGAGTGTTGACATTACCGAAAGTGTTAACATTACCCCGGGTGCTGACATTACCCCGGGTGTTGACATTGCCCCGGTTGTTGACGTTACCATGAGTGTTGACATTACCGTGAGTGTTGACATTTCCGTGAGTGTTGACATTACCGTGAGTGTTGAAATTACCGTGAATGTTGACATTACCGCGAGAGTTGACATTACCGTGAGTGTAGACATTACTTTGAGTGTTGATATTACCGTGAGTGTTGACATTACCGCGGGTGTTAACATTACCGCGGGAGTTGACATTACCGTGAGTGTTGACATTACCGTGAGTGTTTACATTGCCGTGAATGATAACATTACCGCGAGAGTTGACATTTCCGTGAGTGTTGACATTACCGTGAGTGTTGATATTACCGTGAGTGTTGACATTACCGCGGGTGTTAACATTACCGCGGATTTTAACATTACCGTGAGTGTTGACATTACCTCTGGTGTTGACATTACCGTGAGTATTGACATTACCCTGGGTTTTGACAGTACTCTGGGTGTTGACATTACCCGGATTTTGACATTACCGTGGGTGTTGACATTACCGTGAGTGTTGACATTACCTCTGGTGTTGACATTACCGTGGGTGTTGACATTACCGTCAGTGTTGACATTACCGTGAGTCTTAATATTACCGTGAGTGTTAACATTACCGTGAGTGTTAACATTACCGTGAGTGTTGACATTACCGTGAGTGTTGACATTACCATGAGTGTTGATATTACCGTGAGTGTTAACATTACCGCGGGTGTTGACATTACAGTAAGTGTTGACATTACTCCGGGTGTTGACATTACTGTGGGTGTTTACATTACCATGAGTGTTAACATTACCCTGGGTGTTGACATTACCCCGGGTGTTGACATTACCCCGGGTGTTGACAGTGCCCCTGGTGTTGACATTACCTAGGGTGTTGACATTACCGAGGGTGTTAACATTACCGCGGGAGGTGATATTACCGTGAGTGTTGACATTACCGTGAGTGTTTACATTACCGTGAGTGTTTACATTACCGCTGGTGTTGACATTGCCATGAGTGTTGACATTACCGTGAGTGTTGACATTACCGTGAGTGTTGACATTACCGTGAATAAAACATTTCAGTGAGTGTTGACATTACTGTGAGTGTTGACATTACTGTGGGTGTTGACATAACCATAAGTGTTGACATTACCGTGGGTGTTAACATTACCATGAGTGTTGACATTACCGCAGGTGTTGACATTACCGCTGGTGTTGACATTACCGTGAGTGATGACATTACCGTGGGTTTTGACATTACCGTGAGTGTTGACATTACGGTGAGTGTTGACATTACCGTGAGTGTTGACATTACCGTGAGTGTTGACATTAATGTGAGTGTTGACCTTACCGTGAGTGTCGACATTATCCTGGGTGTTGACAATACTTTGGGTGTTGACATTACCCCGGGTGTTGACATTACCTATGGTGTTGACATTACCTCTGGAGTTGACATTACTGTGGGTGTTGACATTACCCTGAGTGTTAACATTACCGTGGGTGTTGACATTACCCCGAGTGTTAACATTACCCCCAGGTGTTGACATTACCGTGGGTGTTGACATTACCGTGCGTGTTGACATTACCGTTAGTGTTGACATTACGGTGAGTGTTGAAATAACCGTGAATGATGACATTACCGTGAGAGTTAACACTTCCGTGAGTGTTGACATTACCGTGAGTGTTGACATTACCGTGAGTGTTGACATTACCTCTGGTGTTGACATTACCGTGGGTGTTGACATTACCGTGAGTATTGACAATACCGCGGGTGTTGACATTACCACGGGTGTTGACATTACCGTGAGTGTTGACATTACTGTGAGTTTTAACATTCCCGTGAGTGTTCACATTACCGTGAGTGATAACATTACCGTGAGTGTTGACATTTCCGTGGGTGTTAACATTACCGTGAGTGTTGAGATGACCGCGGATGTTGACATTACCCCGGGTGTTGACATTACCACCGGTGTTGACATTACCACAGGTGTTGACATTACCCTGGGTGTTGACATTACCCCAGGTGTTGACATTACTGTGAGTGTTGACATTACCCCGGGAGTTGACATTACCGCGGGTGTTGACAATACCGTGAGGGTAGATATTACTGTGAGTGTTGACATTACCGTGAGTGTATACATTACTGTGAGTGTTGATATTACCGTGAGTGTTGAAATTACCGCGGGTGTTAACATTACCGCGGGAGTTGACATTACCGTGAGTGTTGACATTACCGTGAGTGTTTACATTGCCGTGAATGATAACATTACCGCGAGAGTTGACATTTCTGTGAGTGTTGACATTACCGTGAGTGTTGATATTACCGTGAGTGTTGACATTACCGCGGGTGTTAACATTACCGCGGTTGTTGACATTACCGTGAGTGTTGACATTACCTCTGGTGTTGACATTACCGTGAGTATTGACATTACCCTGGGTGTTGACAGTACTCTGGGTGTTGACATTACCCCGAATTTTGACATTACCGCGGGTGTTGACATTACCGTGAGTGTTGACATTACCTATGGTGTTGACATTACCGTGAGTGTTGACATTACCGTGGGTGTTGACATTACCGTGAGTGTTGACATTACCTCTGGTGTTGACATTACCGTGGGTGTTGACATTACCGTCGGTGTTGACATTACCGTGAGTTTTAACATTACCGTGAGTGTTAACATTACCGTGAGTGTTGACATTACCCCGGGTGTTGACAGTGCCCCTGGTATTTTCATTACCTAGGGTGTTGACATTACCGCGGGTTTTAACATTACCGCGGGAGTTGATATTACCGTGAGTGTTGACATTACCGTGGGTGTTTACATTTCCGTGAGTGTTTATATTACCGCTGGTGTTAACATTGCCATGGGTGTTGACATTACCGTGAGTGTTGACATTACCTTGAGTGTTGACATTACCGTAAATGATAACATTTCAGTGAGTGTTGACATTACTGTGAGTGTTGACATTACTGTGGGTGTTGACATTACCTTAAGTGTTGACATTACCGCGCGTGTTGACATTACCTTGGGTGTTAACATTACCGTGAGTGTTGACATTACCGCGGGTTGACATTACCGCTGGTGTTGACATTACCGTGAGTGTTGACATTACCTCTGGTGTTGACATTACCGTGGGTTTTTGACATTACCGTGAGAGTTGACATTACGGTGAGTGTTGACATTACCGTGAGTGTTGACATTACCGTGAGTGTTGACATTAATGTGAGTGTTGACCTTACCGTGAGTGTCGACATTATCCTGGGTGTTGACAATACTTTGGGTTTGACATTACCCCGGGTGTTGACATTACGCGGGTGTTGACATACCGTGAGTGTTGACATTACCTATGGTGTTGACATTACCTCTGGTGTTGACATTACTGTGGTGTTGACATTACCGTGAGTGTTAACATTACCGTGAGTGTTGACATTACGGTGAGTGTTGAAATTACCGTGAATGATGACATTACCGTGAGAGTTAACACTTCCGTGAGTGTTGACATTACCGTGAGTGTTGACATTACCTTGACTGTTGACATTACCTCTGGTGTTGACATTACCGTGGGGTTGACATTACCGTGGTGTTGACATTACATCAGTGTTGACATTACCGTGAGTGTTGACATTACCGTGAATAAAACATTACAGTGAGTGTTGACATTACTGTGAGTGTTGACATTACTGTGGGTGTTGACATAACCATAAGTGTTGACATTACCGCGGGTGTTGACATTACCGTGGGTGTTAACATTACCATGAGTGTTGACATACCGCGGGTGTTGACATTACCGCTGGTGTTGACATTACCGTGAGTGTTGACAATACCGTGGGTTTTGACATACCGTGAGTGTTGACATTACGGTGAGTGTTGACATTACCGTGAGTGTTGACATTACGTGAGTGTTGACATTAATTGAGTGTTGACCTTACGTGAGTGTCGACATTATCCTGGGTGTTGACAATACCTTGGGTGTTGACATTACCCGGGTGTTTAACATTACCTATGGTGTTGATATTACCTCTGGAGTTGACATTACTGTGGGTGTTGACATTACCCTGAGTGTTAACATTACCGTGGGTGTTGACATTACCCGAGTGTTAACATTACCCCCAGGTGTTGACATTACCGTGGGTGTTGACATTACCGTGCGTGTTGACATTACCGTTAGTGTTGACATTACGGTGAGTGTTGAAAAACCGTGTGAATTGACATTACCGTGAGAGTTAACACTTCCGTGAGTGTTGACATTACCGTGAGTTGACATTACCGTGAGTGTTGACATTACCTCTGGTGTTGACATTACCGTGGTTGTTGACATTACCGTGAGTGTGACATTACCGTCAGTGTTGACATTACCGTGGGTGTTGACATTACCGTGAGTGTTGACATTACCGTATGTGTTAACATTACCGTGAGTATTGACAATACCGCGGGTGTTGACATTACCACGGGTGTTGACATTACCGTGAGTGTTGACATTACTGTGGAGTGTTAACATTCCCGTGAGTGTTCACATTACCATGAGTGATAACATTACCGTGAGTGTTGACATTTCCGGGTGTTAACATTACCGTGAGTGTTGAGATAACCGCGGATGTGACTTTACCCCGGGTGTTGACATTACCACCGGTGTGACATTACCACAGGTGTTGACATTACCCTGGTGTTGACATTACCCAGGTGTTGACATTACTGTGAGTGTTGACATTACCCCGGGTGTTGACATAACCGCGGGTGTTGACATTACCGTGAGGGTAGATATTACTGTGAGTGTTGACATTGCCGTGAGTGTTAACATTTTCGCGGGTGTTGACATTACCGTTCGTGTTGACATTACCGCGGGTGTTGACATTACCCCGGGTGTTGACATTACCATGAGTGTTGACATTACCCCAGGTGTTGACATTACCCCGAATGTTCACAGTACCGTGAGTTTTGACATTACTGTGAGTGTTGACATTACCCTGGGTGTTGACATTACCCCAGGTGCTGATATGACCCCAGGTGTTGACATTACCGCGTGTGTTGACATTACTGTGAGTGTTGACATTGCCCCGAGTGTTGACATTACCCCGGTTGTTGACGTTACCATCAGTGTTGACATTACCGTGAGTGTTGACATTTCCGTGAGTGTTGACATTACCGTGAGTGTTGACATTACCGTGAGTGTTGACATTACCGTGAGTGTTGACATTACCGCGGGTGTTGACATTACCGTGAGTGTTGACATTACCGTGAGTGTTGACATTACCGTGAGTGTTAACATTACCGTGAGTGATGACATTACCGTGAGTGTTAACATAACCGTGAGTGTTAACATTACCGTGAGTGTTGACATTACCGTGAGTGTTGACATTACTGTGAGTGTTGACATTACCTCTGGTGTTGACATTACCTCTGGTGTTGACATTACTTTCTGGTGTTGACATTACCGTGGGTGTTGACATTTCCGTGAGTGTTGACATTACCGTGAGTGTTGACATTAATGTGAGTGTTGACATTACCGTGAGTGTTGACATTACCGTGAGTGTTGACATTACCGTGAATGATAACATTACAGTGAGTGTTGACATTACTGTGAGTGTTGACATTACTGTGGGTGTTGACATAACCATAAGTGTTGACATTACCGCGGGTGTTGACATTACCGTGGGTGTTAACATTACCATGAGTGTTGACATTACCGCGGGTGTTGACATTACCGCTGGTGTTGTCATTACCGTGAGTGTTGACATTACCGTGGGTTTTGACATTACCGTGAGTGTGACATTACGGTGAGTGTTGACATTACTGTGAGTGTTGACATTACCGTGAGTGTTGACATTAATGTGAGTGTTGACCTTACCGTGAGTGTCGACATTATCCTGGGTGTTGACAATACTTTGGGTGTTGACATTACCCCGGGTGTTGACATTACCTATGGTGTTGACATTACCTCTGGAGTTGACATTACTGTGGGTGTTGACATTACCCTGAGTGTTAACATTACCGTGGGTGTTGACATTACCCCGAGTGTTAACATTACCCCCAGGTGTTGACATTACCGTGGGTGTTGTCATTACCGTGTGTGTTGACATTACCGTTAGTGTTGACATTACGGTGAATGTTGAAATAACCGTGAATGATGACATTACCGTGAGAGTTAACACTTCCGTGAGTGTTGACATTACCGTGAGTGTTGACATTACCGTGAGTGTTGACATTACCTCTGGTGTTGACATTACCGTGGGTGTTGACATTACCGTGAGAGTTGACATTACCGTCAGTGTTGACATTACCGTCAGTGTTGACATTACCGTGGGTGTTGACATACCGTGAGTGTTGACATTACCGTCAGTGTTGACATTACCGTGGGTGTTGACATTACCGTGAGTGTTGACATTACCGTATGTGTTAACATTACAGTGAGTATTGACAAGACCGCGGGTGTTGACATTACCCCGGGTGTTGACATTACCGTGAGTGTTGACATTACTGTGAGTGTTGACATTACCGTGAGTGTTGACATTAACGTGAGTGTTAACATTACCGTGAGTGTTGACATTACCGTGAGTGTTGACATTAATGTGAGTGTTGACATTACCTCTGGTGTTGACATTACCTCTGGTGTTGACATTACTTCTGGTGTTGACATTACCGTGGGTGTTGACATTTCCGTGAGTGTTGACATTACCGTGAGTGTTGACATTAATGTGAGTGTTGACATTACCGTGAGTGTTGACATTTCCGCGGGTGTTGACATTACCGTGTGTGTTGACATTACCGCTGGTGTTGACATTACCGCGGGTGTTGACATTACCGTGTGTGTTGGCATTACCTCTGGTGTTGACATTTCCGTGGGAGTTGACATTACGGTGAGTGTTGACATTACCGTGAGTGTTAACATTACCGTGAGTGTTGACATTACCGTGAGTGTTGACATACTATGAGTGTTAACATTACCGTGAGTGTTAACATTACCGTGAGTGTTAACATTACCGTGAGTGTTGACATTACCGTGAGTGTTGACATTAATGTGAGTGTTGATATTACTGGAAATGTTGACATTACCCTGGCTGTTGACAGTACTCTGGGTGTTGACATTACCCTGGGTTTTGACATTACCGTAGGTGTTGACATTACCGTGAGTGTTGACATAACCTATGGTGTTGACATTACCGTGAGTGTTGACATTACCGTGAGTGTTGACATTACATCTAGTGTTGACATTACCGTGGGTGTTGACATTACCGTGAGTGTTGACATTACCGTGAGTGTTAACATTACCGTGAGTGTTGACATTACCCTGAGTGTTGACATTACCGTGAGTGTTGATATTACTGTGAGTGTTAACATTACCGCGGGTGTTGACATTACTGTGAGTGTTGACATTACTCCGGGTGTTGACATTACTGATGGTGTTGACATTACCGTGAGTGTTAACATTGCCGTGGATGTTGACATTACCCCGGGTGTTGACATTACCCCGGGTGTTGACAGTGCCTCTGGTGTTGACATTACCGTGAGTGTTGACATTACAATGGGTGTTGACATTACCGTGAGTGTTGACATTACGGTGAGTGTTGACAATACCGTGAATGTTGACATTACCGCGAGAGTTGACATTACCGTGAGTGTAGACATTACTGTGAGTGTTGATATTACCGTGAGTGTTGAAATTACCGCGGGTGTTAACATTACCGCGGTTGTTGACATTACCGTGAGTGTTGACATTACCTCTGGTGTTGACATTACCGTGAGTATTGACATTACCCTGGGTGTTGACAGTACTCTGGGTGTTGACATTACCCCGGATTTTGACATTACCGCGGGTGTTGACATTACCGTGAGTGTTGACATTACCTATGGTGTTGACATTACCGTGAGTGTTGACATTACCGTGGGTGTTGACATTACAGTGAGTGTTGACATACTGTGAGTGTTAACATTACCGTGAGTGTTAACATTACCGTGAGTGTTAACATTACCGTGAGTGTTGACATTACCGTGAGTGTTGACATTAATGTGAGTGTTGACATTACTGGAAATGTTGACATTACCCTGGGTGTTGACAGTACTCTGGGTGTTGACATTACCCCGGATTTTGACATTACCGTGGGTGTTGACATTACCGTGAGTGTTGACATTACCTCTGGTGTTGACATTACCGTGGGTGTTGACATTACCGTCAGTGTTGACATTACCGTGAGTCTTAACATTACCGTGAGTGTTAACATTACCGTGAGTGTTAACATTACCGTGAGTGTTGACATTACCGTGAGTGTTGACATTACCGTGAGTGTTGACATTACCGTGAGTGTTGATATTACCGTGAGTGTTAACATTACCGCGGGTGTTGACATTACAGTAAGTGTTGACATTACTCCGGGTGTTGACATTACTGTGGGTGTTTACATTACCATGAGTGTTAACATTACCCTGGGTGTTGACATTACCCCGGGTGTTGACATTACCCCGGGTGTTGACAGTGCCCCTGGTGTTGACATTACCTAGGGTGTTGACATTACCGCGGGTGTTAACATTACCGCAGGTGATATTACCGTGAGTGTTGACATTACCGTGAGTGTTTACATTACCGTGAGTGTTTACATTACCGTGAGTGTTTACATTACCGCTGGTGTTGACATTGCCATGAGTGTTGACATTACCGTGAGTGTTGACATTACCGTGAGTGTTGACATTACCGTGAATGATAACATTACAGTGAGTGTTGACATTACTGTGAGTGTTGACATTACTGTGGGTGTTGACATAACCATAAGTGTTGACATTACCGCGGGTGTTGACATTACCGTGGGTGTTAACATTACCATGAGTGTTGACATTACCGCGGGTGTTGACATTACCGCTTGTGTTGTCATTACCGTGAGTGTTGACATTACCGTGGGTTTTGACATTACCGTGAGTGTTGACATTACGGTGATTGTTGACATTACTGTGAGTGTTGACATTACCGTGAGTGTTGACATTAATGTGAGTGTTGACCTTACCGTGAGTGTCGACATTATCCTGGGTGTTGACAATACTTTGGGTGTTGACATTACCCCGGGTGTTGACATTACCTATGGTGTTGACATTACCTCTGGAGTTGACATTACTGTGGGTGTTGACATTACCCTGAGTGTTAACATTACCGTAGGTGTTGACATTACCGTGAGTGTTGACATAACCTATGGTGTTGACATTACCGTGAGTGTTGACATTACATCTAGTGTTGACATTACCGTGGGTGTTGACATTACCGTGAGTGTTGACATTACCGTGAGTGTTAACATTACCGTGAGTGTTGACATTACCCTGAGTGTTGACATTACCGTGAGTGTTGATATTACTGTGAGTGTTAACATTACCGCGGGTGTTGACATTACTGTGAGTGTTGACATTTCTCCGGGTGTTGACATTACTGATGGTGTTGACATTACCGTGAGTGTTAACATTGCCGTGGATGTTGACATTACCCCGGGTGTTGACATTACCCCGGGTGTTGACAGTGCCTCTGGTGTTGACATTACCGTGAGTGTTGACATTACAATGGGTGTTGACATTACCGCGGGTGTTGACATTACCGTGAGTGTTGACATTACGGTGAGTGTTGACATTACCGTGAATGTTGACATTACCGCGAGAGTTGACATTACCGTGAGTGTAGACATTACTGTGAGTGTTGATATTACCGTGAGTGTTGACATTACCGCGGGTGATAACATTACCGCGAGAGTTGACATTTCCGTGAGTGTTGACATTACCGTGAGTGTTGATATTACCGTGAGTGTTGACATTACCGCGGGTGTTAACATTACCGCGGATTTTAACATTACCGTGAGTGTTGACATTAATGTGAGTGTTGACATTACCGTGAGTGTTGACATTTCCGCGGGTGTTGACATTACCGTGTGTGTTGACATTACCGCTGGTGTTGACATTACCGCGGGTGTTGACATTACCGTGTGTGTTGGCATTACCTCTGGTGTTGACATTTCCGTGGGAGTTGACATTACGGTGAGTGTTGACATTACCGTGAGTGTTAACATTACCGTGAGTGTTGACATTACCGTGAGTGTTGACATACTGTGAGTGTTAACATTACCGTGAGTGTTAACATTACCGTGAGTGTTAACATTACCGTGAGTGTTGACATTACCGTGAGTGTTGACATTAATGTGAGTGTTGACATTACCGGAAATGTTGACATTACCCTGGGTGTTGACAGTACTCTGGGTGTTGACATTACCCTGGGTTTTGACATTACCGTGGGTGTTGACATTACCGTGAGTGTTGACATAACCTATGGTGTTGACATTACCGTGAGTGTTGATATTACCGTGAGTGTTGACATTACATCTATTGTTGACATTACCGTGGGTGTTGACATTACCGTGAGTGTTGACATTACCGTGAGTGTTGACATTACCGTGATTGTTGACATTACCCTGAGTGTTGACATTACCGTGAGTGTTGATATTACTGTGAGTGTTAACATTACCGCGGGTGTTGACATTACTGTGAGTGTTGACATTACTCCGGGTGTTGACACTACTGATGGTGTTGACATTACCGTGAGTGTTAACATTGCCGTGGATGTTGACATTACCCCGGGTGTTGACATTACCCCGGGTGTTGACAGTGCCTCTGGTGTTGACATTACCGTGGGTGTTGACATTACAATGGGTGTTGACATTACCGCGGGTGTTGACATTACCGTGAGTGTTGACATTACGGTGAGTGTTGACATTACCGTGAATGTTGACATTACCGCGAGAGTTGACATTACCGTGAGTGTATACATTACTGTGAGTGTTGATATTACCGTGAGTGTTGAAATTACCTCGGGTGTTAACATTACCGCGGGAGTTGACATTACCGTGAGTGTTGACATTACCGTGAGTGTTTACATTGCCGTGAATGATAACATTACCGCGAGAGTTGACATTTCTGTGAGTGTTGACATTACCGTGAGTGTTGATATTACCGTGAGTGTTGACATTACCGCGGGTGTTAACATTACCGCGGTTGTTGACATTACCGTGAGTGTTGACATTACCTCTGGTGTTGACATTACCGTGAGTATTGACATTACCCTGGGTGTTGACAGTACTCTGGGTGTTGACATTACCCCGAATTTTGACATTACCGCGGGTGTTGACACTACCGTGAGTGTTGACATTACCTATGGTGTTGACATTACCGTGAGTGTTGACATTACCGTGGGTGTTGACATTACCGTGAGTGTTGACATTACCTCTGGTGTTGACATTACCGTGGGTGTTGACATTACCGTCGGTGTTGACATTACCGTGAGTTTTAACATTACCGTGAGTGTTAACATTACCGTGAGTGTTGACATTACCCCGGGTGTTGACAGTGCCCCTGGTATTTTCATTACCTAGGGTGTTGACATTACCGCGGGTTTTAACATTACCTCGGGAGTTGATATTACCGTGAGTGTTGACATTACCGTGGGTGTTTACATTTCCGTGAGTGTTGATATTACCGCTGGTGTTAACATTGCCATGGGTGTTGACATTACCGTGAGTGTTGACATTACCTTGAGTGTTGACATTTCCGTAAATGATAACATTTCAGTGAGTGTTGACATTACTGTGAGTGTTGACATTACTGTGGGTGTTGACATTACCTTAAGTGTTGACATTACCGCGCGTGTTGACATTACCTTGGGTGTTAACATTACCGTGAGTGTTGACATTACCGCGGGTGTTGACATTACCGCTGGTGTTGACATTACCGTGAGTGTTGACATTACCTCTGGTGTTGACATTACCGTGGGTTTTGACATTACCGTGAGAGTTGACATTACGGTGAGTGTTGACATTACCGTGAGTGTTGACATTACCGTGAGTGTTGACATTAATGTGAGTGTTGACCTTACCGTGAGTGTCGACATTATCCTGGGTGTTGACAATACTTTGGGTGTTGACATTACCCCGGGTGTTGACATTACCGCGGGTGTTGACATTACCGTGAGTGTTGACATTACCTATGGTGTTGACATTACCTCTGGTGTTGACATTACTGTGGGTGTTGACATTACCGTGAGTGTTAACATTACCGTGAGTGTTGACATTACGGTGAGTGTTGAAATTACCGTGAATGATGACATTACCGTGAGAGTTAACACTTCCGTGAGTGTTGACATTACCGTGAGTGTTGACATTACCTTGACTGTTGACATTACCTCTGGTGTTGACATTACCGTGGGTGTTGACATTACCGTGAGTGTTGACATTACCGTCAGTGTTGACATTACCGTCAGTGTTGACATTACCGTGGGTGTTGACATTACCGTGAGTGTTGACATTACCGTATGCGTTAACATTACCGTGAATATTGACAATACCGCGGGTGTTGACATTACCCCGGGTGTTGACATTACCGTGAGTGTTGACATTACTGTGAGTGTTAACATTCCCGTGAGTGTTCACATTACCGTGAATGATAACATTACCGTGAGTGCTGACATTTCCGTGGGTGTTAACATTACCGAGAGTGTTGAGATAACCGCGGATGTTGACATTACCCCGGGTGTTGACATTACCACGGGTGTTGACATTACAACGGGTGTTGACATTACCATGAGTGTTGACATTACCCCAGGTGTTGACATTACCCCCCGAGTGTTCACAGTACCGTGAGTGTTGACATTACTGTGAGTGTTGACATTACCGAAAGTGTTAACATTACCCCGGGTGCTGACATTACCCCGGGTGTTGACATTGCCCCGGTTGTTGACGTTACCATGAGTGTTGACATTACCGTGAGTGTTGACATTTCCGTGAGTGTTGACATTACCGTGAGTGTTGAAATTACCGTGAATGTTGACATTACCGCGAGAGTTGACATTACCGTGAGTGTAGACATTACTTTGAGTGTTGATATTACCGTGAGTGTTGACATTACCGCGGGTGTTAACATTACCGCGGGAGTTGACATTACCGTGAGTGTTGACATTACCGTGAGTGTTTACATTGCCGTGAATGATAACATTACCGCGAGAGTTGACATTTCCGTGAGTGTTGACATTACCGTGAGTGTTGATATTACCGTGAGTGTTGACATTACCGCGGGTGTTAACATTACCGCGGATTTTAACATTACCGTGAGTGTTGACATTACCTCTGGTGTTGACATTACCGTGAGTATTGACATTACCCTGGGTTTTGACAGTACTCTGGGTGTTGACATTACCCCGGATTTTGACATTACCGTGGGTGTTGACATTACCGTGAGTGTTGACATTACCTCTGGTGTTGACATTACCGTGGGTGTTGACATTACCGTCAGTGTTGACATTACCGTGAGTCTTAATATTACCGTGAGTGTTAACATTACCGTGAGTGTTAACATTACCGTGAGTGTTGACATTACCGTGAGTGTTGACATTACCATGAGTGTTGATATTACCGTGAGTGTTAACATTACCGCGGGTGTTGACATTACAGTAAGTGTTGACATTACTCCGGGTGTTGACATTACTGTGGGTGTTTACATTACCATGAGTGTTAACATTACCCTGGGTGTTGACATTACCCCGGGTGTTGACATTACCCCGGGTGTTGACAGTGCCCCTGGTGTTGACATTACCTAGGGTGTTGACATTACCGAGGGTGTTAACATTACCGCGGGAGGTGATATTACCGTGAGTGTTGACATTACCGTGAGTGTTTACATTACCGTGAGTGTTTACATTACCGCTGGTGTTGACATTGCCATGAGTGTTGACATTACCGTGAGTGTTGACATTACCGTGAGTGTTGACATTACCGTGAATAAAACATTTCAGTGAGTGTTGACATTACTGTGAGTGTTGACATTACTGTGGGTGTTGACATAACCATAAGTGTTGACATTACCGTGGGTGTTAACATTACCATGAGTGTTGACATTACCGCAGGTGTTGACATTACCGCTGGTGTTGACATTACCGTGAGTGATGACATTACCGTGGGTTTTGACATTACCGTGAGTGTTGACATTACGGTGAGTGTTGACATTACCGTGAGTGTTGACATTACCGTGAGTGTTGACATTAATGTGAGTGTTGACCTTACCGTGAGTGTCGACATTATCCTGGGTGTTGACAATACTTTGGGTGTTGACATTACCCCGGGTGTTGACATTACCTATGGTGTTGACATTACCTCTGGAGTTGACATTACTGTGGGTGTTGACATTACCCTGAGTGTTAACATTACCGTGGGTGTTGACATTACCCCGAGTGTTAACATTACCCCCAGGTGTTGACATTACCGTGGGTGTTGACATTACCGTGCGTGTTGACATTACCGTTAGTGTTGACATTACGGTGAGTGTTGAAATAACCGTGAATGATGACATTACCGTGAGAGTTAACACTTCCGTGAGTGTTGACATTACCGTGAGTGTTGACATTACCGTGAGTGTTGACATTACCTCTGGTGTTGACATTACCGTGGGTGTTGACATTACCGTGAGTATTGACAATACCGCGGGTGTTGACATTACCACGGGTGTTGACATTACCGTGAGTGTTGACATTACTGTGAGTTTTAACATTCCCGTGAGTGTTCACATTACCGTGAGTGATAACATTACCGTGAGTGTTGACATTTCCGTGGGTGTTAACATTACCGTGAGTGTTGAGATGACCGCGGATGTTGACATTACCCCGGGTGTTGACATTACCACCGGTGTTGACATTACCACAGGTGTTGACATTACCCTGGGTGTTGACATTACCCCAGGTGTTGACATTACTGTGAGTGTTGACATTACCCCGGGAGTTGACATTACCGCGGGTGTTGACAATACCGTGAGGGTAGATATTACTGTGAGTGTTGACATTACCGTGAGTGTATACATTACTGTGAGTGTTGATATTACCGTGAGTGTTGAAATTACCGCGGGTGTTAACATTACCGCGGGAGTTGACATTACCGTGAGTGTTGACATTACCGTGAGTGTTTACATTGCCGTGAATGATAACATTACCGCGAGAGTTGACATTTCTGTGAGTGTTGACATTACCGTGAGTGTTGATATTACCGTGAGTGTTGACATTACCGCGGGTGTTAACATTACCGCGGTTGTTGACATTACCGTGAGTGTTGACATTACCTCTGGTGTTGACATTACCGTGAGTATTGACATTACCCTGGGTGTTGACAGTACTCTGGGTGTTGACATTACCCCGAATTTTGACATTACCGCGGGTGTTGACATTACCGTGAGTGTTGACATTACCTATGGTGTTGACATTACCGTGAGTGTTGACATTACCGTGGGTGTTGACATTACCGTGAGTGTTGACATTACCTCTGGTGTTGACATTACCGTGGGTGTTGACATTACCGTCGGTGTTGACATTACCGTGAGTTTTAACATTACCGTGAGTGTTAACATTACCGTGAGTGTTGACATTACCCCGGGTGTTGACAGTGCCCCTGGTATTTTCATTACCTAGGGTGTTGACATTACCGCGGGTTTTAACATTACCGCGGGAGTTGATATTACCGTGAGTGTTGACATTACCGTGGGTGTTTACATTTCCGTGAGTGTTTATATTACCGCTGGTGTTAACATTGCCATGGGTGTTGACATTACCGTGAGTGTTGACATTACCTTGAGTGTTGACATTACCGTAAATGATAACATTTCAGTGAGTGTTGACATTACTGTGAGTGTTGACATTACTGTGGGTGTTGACATTACCTTAAGTGTTGACATTACCGCGCGTGTTGACATTACCTTGGGTGTTAACATTACCGTGAGTGTTGACATTACCGCGGGTGTTGACATTACCGCTGGTGTTGACATTACCGTGAGTGTTGACATTACCTCTGGTGTTGACATTACCGTGGGTTTTGACATTACCGTGAGAGTTGACATTACGGTGAGTGTTGACATTACCGTGAGTGTTGACATTACCGTGAGTGTTGACATTAATGTGAGTGTTGACCTTACCGTGAGTGTCGACATTATCCTGGGTGTTGACAATACTTTGGGTGTTGACATTACCCCGGGTGTTGACATTACCGCGGGTGTTGACATTACCGTGAGTGTTGACATTACCTATGGTGTTGACATTACCTCTGGTGTTGACATTACTGTGGGTGTTGACATTACCGTGAGTGTTAACATTACCGTGAGTGTTGACATTACGGTGAGTGTTGAAATTACCGTGAATGATGACATTACCGTGAGAGTTAACACTTCCGTGAGTGTTGACATTACCGTGAGTGTTGACATTACCTTGACTGTTGACATTACCTCTGGTGTTGACATTACCGTGGGTGTTGACATTACCGTGAGTGTTGACATTACCATCAGTGTTGACATTACCGTGAGTGTTGACATTACCGTGAATAAAACATTACAGTGAGTGTTGACATTACTGTGAGTGTTGACATTACTGTGGGTGTTGACATAACCATAAGTGTTGACATTACCGCGGGTGTTGACATTACCGTGGGTGTTAACATTACCATGAGTGTTGACATTACCGCGGGTGTTGACATTACCGCTGGTGTTGACATTACCGTGAGTGTTGACAATACCGTGGGTTTTGACATTACCGTGAGTGTTGACATTACGGTGAGTGTTGACATTACCGTGAGTGTTGACATTACCGTGAGTGTTGACATTAATGTGAGTGTTGACCTTACCGTGAGTGTCGACATTATCCTGGGTGTTGACAATACCTTGGGTGTTGACATTACCCCGGGTGTTTAACATTACCTATGGTGTTGATATTACCTCTGGAGTTGACATTACTGTGGGTGTTGACATTACCCTGAGTGTTAACATTACCGTGGGTGTTGACATTACCCCGAGTGTTAACATTACCCCCAGGTGTTGACATTACCGTGGGTGTTGACATTACCGTGCGTGTTGACATTACCGTTAGTGTTGACATTACGGTGAGTGTTGAAATAACCGTGAATGATGACATTACCGTGAGAGTTAACACTTCCGTGAGTGTTGACATTACCGTGAGTGTTGACATTACCGTGAGTGTTGACATTACCTCTGGTGTTGACATTACCGTGGTTGTTGACATTACCGTGAGTGTTGACATTACCGTCAGTGTTGACATTACCGTGGGTGTTGACATTACCGTGAGTGTTGACATTACCGTATGTGTTAACATTACCGTGAGTATTGACAATACCGCGGGTGTTGACATTACCACGGGTGTTGACATTACCGTGAGTGTTGACATTACTGTGAGTGTTAACATTCCCGTGAGTGTTCACATTACCATGAGTGATAACATTACCGTGAGTGTTGACATTTCCGTGGGTGTTAACATTACCGTGAGTGTTGAGATAACCGCGGATGTTGACTTTACCCCGGGTGTTGACATTACCACCGGTGTTGACATTACCACAGGTGTTGACATTACCCTGGGTGTTGACATTACCCCAGGTGTTGACATTACTGTGAGTGTTGACATTACCCCGGGTGTTGACATAACCGCGGGTGTTGACATTACCGTGAGGGTAGATATTACTGTGAGTGTTGACATTGCCGTGAGTGTTAACATTTTCGCGGGTGTTGACATTACCGTTCGTGTTGACATTACCGCGGGTGTTGACATTACCCCGGGTGTTGACATTACCATGAGTGTTGACATTACCCCAGGTGTTGACATTACCCCGAATGTTCACAGTACCGTGAGTTTTGACATTACTGTGAGTGTTGACATTACCCTGGGTGTTGACATTACCCCAGGTGCTGATATGACCCCAGGTGTTGACATTACCGCGTGTGTTGACATTACTGTGAGTGTTGACATTGCCCCGAGTGTTGACATTACCCCGGTTGTTGACGTTACCATCAGTGTTGACATTACCGTGAGTGTTGACATTTCCGTGAGTGTTGACATTACCGTGAGTGTTGACATTACCGTGAGTGTTGACATTACCGTGAGTGTTGACATTACCGCGGGTGTTGACATTACCGTGAGTGTTGACATTACCGTGAGTGTTGACATTACCGTGAGTGTTAACATTACCGTGAGTGATGACATTACCGTGAGTGTTAACATAACCGTGAGTGTTAACATTACCGTGAGTGTTGACATTACCGTGAGTGTTGACATTACTGTGAGTGTTGACATTACCTCTGGTGTTGACATTACCTCTGGTGTTGACATTACTTCTGGTGTTGACATTACCGTGGGTGTTGACATTTCCGTGAGTGTTGACATTACCGTGAGTGTTGACATTAATGTGAGTGTTGACATTACCGTGAGTGTTGACATTACCGTGAGTGTTGACATTACCGTGAATGATAACATTACAGTGAGTGTTGACATTACTGTGAGTGTTGACATTACTGTGGGTGTTGACATAACCATAAGTGTTGACATTACCGCGGGTGTTGACATTACCGTGGGTGTTAACATTACCATGAGTGTTGACATTACCGCGGGTGTTGACATTACCGCTGGTGTTGTCATTACCGTGAGTGTTGACATTACCGTGGGTTTTGACATTACCGTGAGTGTTGACATTACGGTGAGTGTTGACATTACTGTGAGTGTTGACATTACCGTGAGTGTTGACATTAATGTGAGTGTTGACCTTACCGTGAGTGTCGACATTATCCTGGGTGTTGACAATACTTTGGGTGTTGACATTACCCCGGGTGTTGACATTACCTATGGTGTTGACATTACCTCTGGAGTTGACATTACTGTGGGTGTTGACATTACCCTGAGTGTTAACATTACCGTGGGTGTTGACATTACCCCGAGTGTTAACATTACCCCCAGGTGTTGACATTACCGTGGGTGTTGTCATTACCGTGTGTGTTGACATTACCGTTAGTGTTGACATTACGGTGAATGTTGAAATAACCGTGAATGATGACATTACCGTGAGAGTTAACACTTCCGTGAGTGTTGACATTACCGTGAGTGTTGACATTACCGTGAGTGTTGACATTACCTCTGGTGTTGACATTACCGTGGGTGTTGACATTACCGTGAGAGTTGACATTACCGTCAGTGTTGACATTACCGTCAGTGTTGACATTACCGTGGGTGTTGACATTACCGTGAGTGTTGACATTACCGTCAGTGTTGACATTACCGTGGGTGTTGACATTACCGTGAGTGTTGACATTACCGTATGTGTTAACATTACAGTGAGTATTGACAAGACCGCGGGTGTTGACATTACCCCGGGTGTTGACATTACCGTGAGTGTTGACATTACTGTGAGTGTTGACATTACCGTGAGTGTTGACATTAACGTGAGTGTTAACATTACCGTGAGTGTTGACATTACCGTGAGTGTTGACATTAATGTGAGTGTTGACATTACCTCTGGTGTTGACATTACCTCTGGTGTTGACATTACTTCTGGTGTTGACATTACCGTGGGTGTTGACATTTCCGTGAGTGTTGACATTACCGTGAGTGTTGACATTAATGTGAGTGTTGACATTACCGTGAGTGTTGACATTTCCGCGGGTGTTGACATTACCGTGTGTGTTGACATTACCGCTGGTGTTGACATTACCGCGGGTGTTGACATTACCGTGTGTGTTGGCATTACCTCTGGTGTTGACATTTCCGTGGGAGTTGACATTACGGTGAGTGTTGACATTACCGTGAGTGTTAACATTACCGTGAGTGTTGACATTACCGTGAGTGTTGACATACTATGAGTGTTAACATTACCGTGAGTGTTAACATTACCGTGAGTGTTAACATTACCGTGAGTGTTGACATTACCGTGAGTGTTGACATTAATGTGAGTGTTGATATTACTGGAAATGTTGACATTACCCTGGCTGTTGACAGTACTCTGGGTGTTGACATTACCCTGGGTTTTGACATTACCGTAGGTGTTGACATTACCGTGAGTGTTGACATAACCTATGGTGTTGACATTACCGTGAGTGTTGACATTACCGTGAGTGTTGACATTACATCTAGTGTTGACATTACCGTGGGTGTTGACATTACCGTGAGTGTTGACATTACCGTGAGTGTTAACATTACCGTGAGTGTTGACATTACCCTGAGTGTTGACATTACCGTGAGTGTTGATATTACTGTGAGTGTTAACATTACCGCGGGTGTTGACATTACTGTGAGTGTTGACATTACTCCGGGTGTTGACATTACTGATGGTGTTGACATTACCGTGAGTGTTAACATTGCCGTGGATGTTGACATTACCCCGGGTGTTGACATTACCCCGGGTGTTGACAGTGCCTCTGGTGTTGACATTACCGTGAGTGTTGACATTACAATGGGTGTTGACATTACCGTGAGTGTTGACATTACGGTGAGTGTTGACAATACCGTGAATGTTGACATTACCGCGAGAGTTGACATTACCGTGAGTGTAGACATTACTGTGAGTGTTGATATTACCGTGAGTGTTGAAATTACCGCGGGTGTTAACATTACCGCGGTTGTTGACATTACCGTGAGTGTTGACATTACCTCTGGTGTTGACATTACCGTGAGTATTGACATTACCCTGGGTGTTGACAGTACTCTGGGTGTTGACATTACCCCGGATTTTGACATTACCGCGGGTGTTGACATTACCGTGAGTGTTGACATTACCTATGGTGTTGACATTACCGTGAGTGTTGACATTACCGTGGGTGTTGACATTACAGTGAGTGTTGACATACTGTGAGTGTTAACATTACCGTGAGTGTTAACATTACCGTGAGTGTTAACATTACCGTGAGTGTTGACATTACCGTGAGTGTTGACATTAATGTGAGTGTTGACATTACTGGAAATGTTGACATTACCCTGGGTGTTGACAGTACTCTGGGTGTTGACATTACCCCGGATTTTGACATTACCGTGGGTGTTGACATTACCGTGAGTGTTGACATTACCTCTGGTGTTGACATTACCGTGGGTGTTGACATTACCGTCAGTGTTGACATTACCGTGAGTCTTAACATTACCGTGAGTGTTAACATTACCGTGAGTGTTAACATTACCGTGAGTGTTGACATTACCGTGAGTGTTGACATTACCGTGAGTGTTGACATTACCGTGAGTGTTGATATTACCGTGAGTGTTAACATTACCGCGGGTGTTGACATTACAGTAAGTGTTGACATTACTCCGGGTGTTGACATTACTGTGGGTGTTTACATTACCATGAGTGTTAACATTACCCTGGGTGTTGACATTACCCCGGGTGTTGACATTACCCCGGGTGTTGACAGTGCCCCTGGTGTTGACATTACCTAGGGTGTTGACATTACCGCGGGTGTTAACATTACCGCAGGTGATATTACCGTGAGTGTTGACATTACCGTGAGTGTTTACATTACCGTGAGTGTTTACATTACCGTGAGTGTTTACATTACCGCTGGTGTTGACATTGCCATGAGTGTTGACATTACCGTGAGTGTTGACATTACCGTGAGTGTTGACATTACCGTGAATGATAACATTACAGTGAGTGTTGACATTACTGTGAGTGTTGACATTACTGTGGGTGTTGACATAACCATAAGTGTTGACATTACCGCGGGTGTTGACATTACCGTGGGTGTTAACATTACCATGAGTGTTGACATTACCGCGGGTGTTGACATTACCGCTTGTGTTGTCATTACCGTGAGTGTTGACATTACCGTGGGTTTTGACATTACCGTGAGTGTTGACATTACGGTGATTGTTGACATTACTGTGAGTGTTGACATTACCGTGAGTGTTGACATTAATGTGAGTGTTGACCTTACCGTGAGTGTCGACATTATCCTGGGTGTTGACAATACTTTGGGTGTTGACATTACCCCGGGTGTTGACATTACCTATGGTGTTGACATTACCTCTGGAGTTGACATTACTGTGGGTGTTGACATTACCCTGAGTGTTAACATTACCGTAGGTGTTGACATTACCGTGAGTGTTGACATAACCTATGGTGTTGACATTACCGTGAGTGTTGACATTACATCTAGTGTTGACATTACCGTGGGTGTTGACATTACCGTGAGTGTTGACATTACCGTGAGTGTTAACATTACCGTGAGTGTTGACATTACCCTGAGTGTTGACATTACCGTGAGTGTTGATATTACTGTGAGTGTTAACATTACCGCGGGTGTTGACATTACTGTGAGTGTTGACATTTCTCCGGGTGTTGACATTACTGATGGTGTTGACATTACCGTGAGTGTTAACATTGCCGTGGATGTTGACATTACCCCGGGTGTTGACATTACCCCGGGTGTTGACAGTGCCTCTGGTGTTGACATTACCGTGAGTGTTGACATTACAATGGGTGTTGACATTACCGCGGGTGTTGACATTACCGTGAGTGTAGACATTACGGTGAGTGTTGACATTACCGTGAATGTTGACATTACCGCGAGAGTTGACATTACCGTGAGTGTAGACATTACTGTGAGTGTTGATATTACCGTGAGTGTTGACATTACCGCGGGTGATAACATTACCGCGAGAGTTGACATTTCCGTGAGTGTTGACATTACCGTGAGTGTTGATATTACCGTGAGTGTTGACATTACCGCGGGTGTTAACATTACCGCGGATTTTAACATTACCGTGAGTGTTGACATTACCTCTGGTATTGACATTACCGTGAGTATTGACATTACCCTGGGTGTTGACAGTACTCTGGGTGTTGACATTACCCCGGATTTTGACATTACCGTGGGTGTTGACATTACCGTGAGTGTTGACATTACCTCTGGTGTTGACATTACCGTGGGTGTTGACATTACCGTCAGTGTTGACATTACCGTGAGTCTTAACATTACCGTGAGTGTTAAGATTACCGTGAGTGTTAACATTACCGTGAGTGTTGACATTACCGTGAGTGTTGACATTACCGTGAGTGTTGACATTACCGTGAGTGTTGATATTACCGTGAGTGTTAACATTACCGCGGGTGTTGACATTACAGTAAGTGTTGACATTACTCCGGGTGTTGACATTACTGTGGGTGTTTACATTACCATGAGTGTTAACATTACCCTGGGTGTTGACATTACCCCGGGTGTTGACATTACCCCGGGTGTTGACAGTGCCCCTGGTGTTGACATTACCTAGGGTGTTGACATTACCGCGGGTGTTAACATTACCGCAGGTGATATTACCGTGAGTGTTGACATTACCGTGAGTGTTTACATTACCGTGAGTGTTTACATTACCGTGAGTGTTTACATTACCGCTGGTGTTGACATTGCCATGAGTGTTGACATTACCGTGAGTGTTGACATTACCGTGAGTGTTGACATTACCGTGAATGATAACATTACAGTGAGTGTTGACATTACTGTGAGTGTTGACATTACTGTGGGTGTTGACATAACCATAAGTGTTGACATTACCGCGGGTGTTGACATTACCGTGGGTGTTAACATTACCATGAGTGTTGACATTACCGCGGGTGTTGACATTACCGCTTGTGTTGTCATTACCGTGAGTGTTGACATTACCGTGGGTTTTGACATTACCGTGAGTGTTGACATTACGGTGATTGTTGACATTACTGTGAGTGTTGACATTACCGTGAGTGTTGACATTAATGTGAGTGTTGACCTTACCGTGAGTGTCGACATTATCCTGGGTGTTGACAATACTTTGGGTGTTGACATTACCCCGGGTGTTGACATTACCTATGGTGTTGACATTACCTCTGGAGTTGACATTACTGTGGGTGTTGACATTACCCTGAGTGTTAACATTACCGTGGGTGTTGACATTACCCCGAGTGTTAACATTACCCCCAGGTGTTGACATTACCGTGGGTGTTGACATTACCGTGCGTGTTGACATTACCGTTAGTGTTGACATTACGGTGAATGTTGAAATAACCGTGAATGATGACATTACCGTGAGAGTTAACACTTCCGTGAGTGTTGACATTACCGTGAGTGTTGACATTACCGTGAGTGTTGACATTACCTCTGGTGTTGACATTACCGTGGGTGTTGACATTACCGTGAGTGTTGACATTACCGTCAGTGTTGACATTACCGTCAGTGTTGACATTACCGTGGGTGTTGACATTACCGTGAGTGTTGACATTACCGTCAGTGTTGACATTACCGTGGGTGTTGACATTACCGTGAGTGTTGACATTACCGTATGTGTTAACATTACCGTGAGTATTGACAATACCGCGGGTGTTGACATTACCCCGGGTGTTGACATTACCGTGAGTGTTGACATTACTGTGAGTGTTAACATTCCCGTGAGTGTTCACATTACCGTGAGTGATAACATTACCGTGAGTGTTGACATTTCCGTGGGTGTTAACATTACCGTGAGTGTTGAGATAACCGCGGATGTCGACATTACCCCGGGTGTTGACATTACCACCGGTGTTGACATTACCACAGGTGTTGACATTACCCTGGGTGTTGACATTACCACAGGTGTTAACATTACCGTGGGTGTTGACATTACCCCGAGTGTTAACATTACCCCCAGGTGTTGACATTACCGTGGGTGTTGACATTACCGTGCGTGTTGACATTACCGTTAGTGTTGACATTACGGTGAGTGTTGAAATAACCGTGAATGATGACATTACCGTGAGAGTTAACACTTCCGTGAGTGTTGACATTACCGTGAGGCTTGACATTACCGTGAGTGTTGACATTACCTCTGGTGTTGACATTACCGTGGGTGTTGACATTACCGTGAGTGTTGACATTACCGTCAGTGTTGACATTACCGTGGGTGTTGACATTACCGTGAGTGTTGACATTACCGTATGTGTTAACATTACCGTGAGTATTGACAATACCGCGGGTGTTGACATTACCACGGGTGTTGACATTACCGTGAGTGTTGACATTACTGTGAGTGTTAACATTCCCGTGAGTGTTCACATTACCGTGAGTGATAACATTACCGTGAGTGTTGACATTTCCGTGGGTGTTAACATTACCGTAAGTGTTGAGATAACCGCGGATGTTGACATTACCCCGGGTGTTGACATTACCACCGGTGTTGACATTACCACAGGTGTTTACATTACCCTGGGTGTTGACATTACCCCAGGTGTTGACATTACTGTGAGTGTTGACATTACCCCGGGTGTTGACATTACCGCGGGTGTTGACATTACCGTGAGGGTAGATATTACTGTGAGTGTTGACATTACCGTGAGTGTTAACATTTTCGCGGGTGTTGACATTACCGTTCGTGTTGACATTACCGCGGGTGTTTACATTACCCCGGGTGTTGACATTACCCCGGGTGTTGACATACCATGAGTGTTGACATTACCCCAGGTGTTGACATTACCCCGAATGTTCACAGTACCGTGAGTGTTGACATTACTGTGGGTGTTGACATTACCCTGGGTGTTGACATTACCCCAGGTGCTGATATGACCCCAGGTGTTGACATTACCGCGTGTGTTGACATTACTGTGAGTGTTGACATTGCCCCGAGTGTTGACATTACCCCGGTTGTTGACGTTACCATCAGTGTTGACATTACCGTGAGTGTTGACATTTCCGTGAGTGTTGACATTACCGTGAGTGTTGACATTACCGTGAGTGTTGACATTACCGTGAGTGTTGACATTACCGCGGGTGTTGACATTACCGTGAGTGTTGACATTACCGTGAGTGTTGACCTTACCGTGAGTGTTAACATTACCGTGAGTGATGACATTACCGTGAGTGTTGACATACTGTGAGTGTTAACATTAACGTGAGTGTTAACATTACCGTGAGTGTTAACATTACCGTGAGTGTTGACATTACCGTGAGTGTTGACATTAATGTGAGTGTTGACATTACCTCTGGTGTTGACATTACCTCGGGTGTTGACATTACTTCTGGTGTTGACATTACCGTGGGTGTTGACATTTCCGTGAGTGTTGACATTACCGTGAGTGTTGACATTAATGTGAGTGTTGACATTACCGTGAGTGTTGACATTTCCGCGGGTGTTGACATTACCGTGTGTGTTGACATTACCGCTGGTGTTGACATTACCGCGGGTGTTGACATTACCGTGTGTGTTGGCATTACCTCTGGTGTTGACATTTCCGTGGGAGTTGACATTACGGTGAGTGTTGACATTACCGTGAGTGTTAACATTACCGTGAGTGTTGACATTACCGTGAGTGTTGACATACTGTGAGTGTTAACATTACCGTGAGTGTTAACATTACCGTGAGTGTTAACATTACCGTGAGTGTTGACATTACCGTGAGTGTTGACATTAATGTGAGTGTTGACATTACTGGAAATGTTGACATTACCCTGGCTGTTGTCAGTACTCTGGGTGTTGACATTACCCTGGGTTTTGACATTACCGTAGGTGTTGACATTACCGTGAGTGTTGACATAACCTATGGTGTTGACATTACCGTGAGTGTTGACATTACCGTGAGTGTTGACATTACATCTAGTGTTGACATTACCGTGGGTGTTGACATTACCGTGAGTGTTGACATTACCGTGAGTGTTAACATTACCGTGAGTGTTGACATTACCCTGAGTGTTGACATTACCGTGAGTGTTGATATTACTGTGAGTGTTAACATTACCGCGGGTGTTGACATTACTGTGAGTGTTGACATTACTCCGGGTGTTGACATTACTGATGGTGTTGACATTACCGTGAGTGTTAACATTGCCGTGGATGTTGACATTACCCCGGGTGTTGACATTACCCCGGGTGTTGACAGTGCCTCTGGTGTTGACATTACCGTGAGTGTTGACATTACAATGGGTGTTGACATTACCGCGGGTGTTGACATTACCGTGAGTGTTGACATTACGGTGAGTGTTGACATTACCGTGAATGTTGACATTACCGCGAGAGTTGACATTACCGTGAGTGTAGACATTACTGTGAGTGTTGATATTACCGTGAGTGTTGAAATTACCGCGGGTGTTAACATTACCGCGGTTGTTGACATTACCGTGAGTGTTGACATTACCTCTGGTGTTGACATTACCGTGAGTATTGACATTACCCTGGGTGTTGACAGTACTCTGGGTGTTGACATTACCCCGGATTTTGACATTACCGCGGGTGTTGACATTAACGTGAGTGTTGACATTACCTATGGTGTTGACATTACCGTGAGTGTTGACATTACCGTGGGTGTTGACATTACCGTGAGTGTTGACATACTGTGAGTGTTAACATTACCGTGAGTGTTAACATTACCGTGAGTGTTAACATTACCGTGAGTGTTGACATTACCGTGAGTGTTGACATTAATGTGAGTGTTGACATTACTGGAAATGTTGACATTACCCTGGGTGTTGACAGTACTCTGGGTGTTGACATTACCCTGGGTTTTGACATTACCGTAGGTGTTGACATTACCGTGAGTGTTGACATAACCTATGGTGTTGACATTACCGTGAGTGTTGACATTACCGTGAGTGTTGACATTACATCTAGTGTTGACATTACCGTGGGTGTTGACATTACCGTGAGTGTTAACATTACCGTGAGTGTTGACATTACCCTGAGTGTTGACATTACCGTGAGTGTTGATATTACTGTGAGTGTTAACATTACCGCGGGTGTTGACATTACTGTGAGTGTTGACATTACTCCGGGTGTTGACATTACTGATGGTGTTGACATTACCGTGAGTGTTAACATTGCCGTGGATGTTGACATTACCCCGGGTGTTGACATTACCCCGGGTGTTGACAGTGCCTCTGGTGTTGACATTACCGTGAGTGTTAACATTACAATGGGTGTTGACATTGCCGTGGGTGTTGACATTACCGTGAGTGTTGACATTACGGTGAGTGTTGACATTACCGTGAATGTTGACATTACCGCGAGAGTTGACATTACCGTGAGTGTAGACATTACTGTGAGTGTTGATATTACCGTGAGTGTTGACATTACCGCGGGTGTTAACATTACCGCGAGAGATGACATTTCCGTGAGTGTTGACATTACCGTGAGTGTTAACATTACCGCGGATTTTAACATTACCGTGAGTGTTGACATTACCTCTGGTGTTGACATTACCGTGAGTATTGACATTTTCCTGGGTGTTGACAGTACTCTGGGTGTTGACATTACCCCGGATTTTGACATTACCGTGGGTGTTTAAATTACCGTGAGTGTTGACATTACCGTGAGTGTTGACATTACCTCTGGTGTTGACATTACCGTGGGTGTTGACATTACCGTCAGTGTTGACATTACCGTGAGTCTTAACATTACCGTGAGTGTTAACATTACCGTGAGTGTTAACATTACCGTGAGTGTTGACATTACCGTGAGTGTTGACATTACCGTGAGTGTTGATATTACCGTGAGTGTTAACATTACCGCGGGTGTTGACATTACAGTAAGTGTTGACATTACTCCGGGTGTTGACATTACTGTGGGTGTTTACATTACCATGAGTGTTAACATTACCCTGGGTGTTGACATTACCCCGGGTGTTGACATTACCCCGGGTGTTGACAGTGCCCCTGGTGTTGACATTACCTAGGGTGTTGACATTACCGCGGGTGTTAACATTACCGCAGGAGGTGATATTACCGTGAGTGTTGACATTACCGAGAGTGTTTACATTACCGTGAGTGTTTACATTACCGTGAGTGTTTACATTACCGCTGGTGTTGACATTGCCATGAGTGTTAACATTACCGTGAGTGTTGACATTACCGTGAGTGTTGACATTAACGTGAATGATAACATTACAGTGAGTGTTGACATTACTGTGAGTGTTGACATTACTGTGGGTGTTGACATAACCATAAGTGTTGACATTACCGCGGGTGTTGACATTACCGTGGGTGTTAACATTACCATGAGTGTTGACACTACCGCGGGTGTTGACATTACCGCTGGTGTTGTCATTACCGTGAGTGTTGACATTACCGTGGGTTTTGACATTACCGTGAGTGTTGACATTACGGTGAGTGTTGACATTACTGTGAGTGTTGACATTACCGTGAGTGTTGACATTAATGTGAGTGTTGACCTTACCGTGAGTGTCGACATTATCCTGGGTGTTGACAATACTTTGGGTGTTGACATTACTCCGGGTGTTGACATTACCTATGGTGTTGACATTACCTCTGGAGTTGACATTACTGTGGGTGTTGACATTACCCTGAGTGTTAACATTACCGTGGGTGTTGACATTACCCCGAGTGTTAACATTACCCCCAGGTGTTGACATTACCGTGGGTGTTGACATTACCGTGCGTGTTGACATTAACGTTAGTGTTGACATTACGGTGAGTGTTGAAATAACCGTGAATGATGACATTACCGTGAGAGTTAACACTTCCGTGAGTGTTGACATTACCGTGAGTGTTGACATTACCGTGAGTGTTGACATTACCTCTGTTGTTGACATTACCGTGGGTGTTGACATTACCGTGAGTGTTGACATTACCGTCAGTGTTGACATTACCGTCAGTGTTGACATTACCGTGGGTGTTGACATTACCGTGAGTGTTGACATTACCGTCAGTGTTGACATTACCGTGGGTGTTGACATTACCGTGAGTGTTGACATTATCGTATGTGTTAACATTACCGTGAGTATTGACAATACCGCGGGTGTTGACATTACCCCGGGTGTTGACATTACCGTGAGTGTTGACATTACTGTGAGTGTTAACATTCCCGTGAGTGTTCACATTACCGTGAGTGATAACAATACCGTGAGTGTTGACATTTCCGTGGGTGTTAACATTACCGTGAGTGTTGAGATAACCGCGGATGTCGACATTACCCCGGGTGTTGACATTACCACTGGTGTTGACATTACCACAGGTGTTGACATTACCCTGGGTGTTGACATTACCCCAGGTGTTGACATTACTGTGAGTGTTGACATTACCCCGGGTGTTGACATTACCGCGGGTGTTGACATTACCGTGAGGGTAGATATTACTGTGAGTGTTGACATTACCGTGAGTGTTAACATTTTCGCGGGCGTTGACATTACCGTTCGTGTTGACATTACCGCGGGTGTTGACATTACCATGAGTGTTGACATTACCCCAGGTGTTGACATTACCCCGAATGTTCACAGTACCGTGAGTGTTGACATTACTGTGAGTTTTGACATTACCCTGGGTGTTGACATTACCCCAGGTGCTGATATGACCCCAGGTGTTGACATTACCGCGTGTGTTGACATTACTGTCAGTGTTGACATTGCCCCGAGTGTTGACATTACCCCGGTTGTTGACATTACCATCAGTGTTGACATTACCGTGAGTGTTGACATTTCCGTGAGTGTTGACATTACCGTGAGTGTTGACATTACCGTGAGTGTTGACATTACCGTGAGTGTTGACATTACCGCGGGTGTTGACATTACCGTGAGTGTTGACATTACCGTGAGTGTTGACATTACCGTGAGTGTTAACATTACCGTGAGTGATGACATTACCGTGAGTGTTGACATACTGTGAGTGTTAACATTAACGTGAGTGTTAACATTACCGTGAGTGTTAACATTACCGTGAGTGTTGACATTACCGTGAGTGTTGACATTAATGTGAGTGTTGACATTACCTCTGGTGTTGACATTACCTCTGGTGTTGACATTACTTCTGGTGTTGACATTACCATGGGTGTTGACATTTCCCTGAGTGTTGACATTATCGTGAGTGTTGACATTAATGTGAGTGTTGACATTACCGTGAGTGTTGACATTTCCGCGGGTGTTGACATTACCGTGTCTGTTGACATTACCGCTGGTGTTGACATTACCGCGGGTGTTAACATTACCGCGGTGGTTGACATTACCGTGAGTGTTGACATTACCTCTGGTGTTGACATTACCGTGAGTATTGACATTACCCTGGGTGTTGACAGTACTCTGGGTGTTGACATTACCCCGAATTTTGACATTACCGCGGGTGTTGACATTACCGTGAGTGTTGACATTACCTATGGTGTTGACATTACCGTGAGTGTTGACATTACCGTGGGTGTTGACATTACCGTGAGTGTTGACATTACCTCTGGTGTTGACATTACCGTGGGTGTTGACATTACCGTCGGTGTTGACATTACCGTGAGTTTTAACATTACCGTGAGTGTTAACATTACCGTGAGTGTTAACATTACCGTGAGTGTTGACATTACCCCGGGTGTTGACAGTGCCCCTGGTATTGACATTACCTAGGGTGTTGACATTACCGCGGGTTTTAACATTACCGCGGGAGTTGATATTACCGTGAGTGTTGACATTACCGTGGGTGTTTACATTTCCGTGAGTGTTTATATTACCGCTGGTGTTAACATTGCCATGGGTGTTGACATTACCGTGAGTGTTGACATTACCGTGAGTGTTGACATTACCGTGAATGATAACATTTCAGTGAGTGTTGACATTACTGTGAGTGTTGACATTACTGTGGGTGTTGACATTGCCTTAAGTGTTGACATTACCGCGCGTGTTGACATTACCTTGGGTGTTAACATTACCGTGAGTGTTGACATTACCGCGGGTGTTGACATTACCGCTGGTGTTGACATTACCGTGAGTGTTGACATTACCTCTGGTGTTGACATTACCGTGGGTTTTGACATTACCGTGAGAGTTGACATTACGGTGAGTGTTGACATTACCGTGAGTGTTGACATTACCGTGAGTGTTGACATTAATGTGAGTGTTGACCTTACCGTGAGTGTCGACATTATCCTGGGTGTTGACAATACTTTGGGTGTTGACATTACCCCGGGTGTTGACATTACCACGGGTGTTGACATTACCGTGAGTGTTGACATTACCTATGGTGTTGACATTACCTCTGGTGTTGACATTACTGTGGGTGTTGACATTACCGTGAGTGTTAACATTACCGTGAGTGTTGACATTACGGTGAGTGTTGAAATTACCGTGAATGATGACATTACCGTGAGAATTAACACTTCCGTGAGTGTTGACATTACCGTGAGTGTTGACATTACCTTGACTGTTGACATTACCTCTGGTGTTGACATTACCGTGGGTGTTGACATTACCGTGAGTGTTGACATTACCGTCAGTGTTGACATTACCGTCAGTGTTGACATTACCGTGGGTGTTGACATTACCGTGAGTGTTGACATTACCGTATGCGTTAACATTACCGTGAATATTGACAATACCGCGGGTGTTGACATTACCCCGGGTGTTGACATTACCGTGAGTGTTGACATTACTGTGAGTGTTAACATTCCCGTGAGTGTTCACATTACCGTGAATGATAACATTACCGTGAGTGCTGACATTTCCGTGGGTGTTAACATTACCGAGAGTGTTGAGATAACCGCGGATGTTGACATTACCCCGGGTGTTGACATTACCACGGGTGTTGACATTACAACGGGTGTTGACATTACCATGAGTGTTGACATTACCCCAGGTGTTGACATTACCCCCGAGTGTTCACAGTACCGTGAGTGTTGACATTACTGTGAGTGTTGACATTACCGAAAGTGTTAACATTACCCCGGGTGCTGACATTACCCCGGGTGTTGACATTACCCCGGTTGTTGACGTTACTATGAGTGTTGACATTACCGTGAGTGTTGACATTTCCGTGAGTGTTGACATTACCGTGAGTGTTGACATTACCGTGAATGTTGACATTACCGCGAGAGTTGACATTACCGTGAGTGTAGACATTACTTTGAGTGTTGATATTACCGTGAGTGTTGACATTACCGCGGGTGTTAACATTACCGCGGGAGTTGACATTACCGTGAGTGTTAACATTACCGTGAATGTTTACATTGCCGTGAATGATAACATTACCGCGAGAGTTGACATTTCCGTGAGTGTTGACATTACCGTGAGTGTTGATATTACCGTGAGTGTTGACATTACCGCGGGTGTTAACATTACCGCGGATTTTAACATTACCGTGAGTGTTGACATTACCTCTGGTGTTGACATTACCGTGAGTATTGACATTACCCTGGGTGTTGACAGTACTCTGGGTGTTGACATTACCCCGGATTTTGACATTACCGTGGGTGTTGACATTACCGTGAGTGTTGACATTACCTCTGGTGTTGACATTACCGTGGGTGTTGACATTACCGTCAGTGTTGACATTACCGTGAGTCTTAACATTACCGTGAGTGTTAACATTACCGTGAGTGTTAACATTACCGTGAGTGTTGACATTACCGTGAGTGTTGACATTACCATGAGTGTTGATATTACCGTGAGTGTTAACATTACCGCGGGTGTTGACATTACAGTAAGTGTTGACATTACTCCGGGTGTTGACATTACTGTGGGTGTTTACATTACCATGAGTGTTAACATTACCCTGGGTGTTGACATTACCCCGGGTGTTGACATTACCCCGGGTGTTGACAGTGCCCCTGGTGTTGACATTACCTAGGGTGTTGACATTACCGCGGGTGTTAACATTACCGCGGGAGGTGATATTACTGTGAGTGTTGACATTACCGTGAGTGTTTACATTACCGTGAGTGTTTACATTACCGCTGGTGTTGACATTGCCATGAGTGTTGACATTACCGTGAGTGTTGACATTACCGTGAGTGTTGACATTACCGTGAATAAAACATTACAGTGAGTGTTGACATTACTGTGAGTGTTGACATTACTGTGGGTGTTGACATAACCATAAGTGTTGACATTACCGCGGGTGTTGACATTACCGTGGGTGTTAACATTACCATGAGTGTTGACATTACCGCGGGTGTTGACATTACCGCTGGTGTTGACATTACCGTGAGTGTTGACATTACCGTGGGTTTTGACATTACCGTGAGTGTTGACATTACGGTGAGTGTTGACATTACCGTGAGTGTTGACATTACCGTGAGTGTTGACATTAATGTGAGTGTTGACCTTACCGTGAGTGTCGACATTATCATGGGTGTTGACAATACTTTGGGTGTTGACATTACCCCGGGTGTTTAACATTACCTATGGTGTTGACATTACCTCTGGAGTTGACATTACTGTGGGTGTTGACATTACCCTGAGTGTTAACATTACCGTGGGTGTTGACATTACCCCGAGTGTTAACATTACCCCCAGGTGTTGACATTACCGTGGGTGTTGACATTACCGTGCGTGTTGACATTACCGTTAGTGTTGACATTACGGTGAGTGTTGAAATAACCGTGAATGATGACATTACCGTGAGAGTTAACACTTCCGTGAGTGTTGACATTACCGTGAGTGTTGACATTACCGTGAGTGTTGACATTACCTCTGGTGTTGACATTACCGTGGTTGTTGACATTACCGTGAGTGTTGACATTACCGTCAGTGTTGACATTACCGTGGGTGTTGACATTACCGTGAGTGTTGACATTACCGTATGTGTTAACATTACCGTGAGTATTGACAATACCGCGGAAGTTGACATTACCACGGGTGTTGACATTACCGTGAGTGTTGACATTACTGTGAGTGTTAACATTCCCGTGAGTGTTCACATTACCGTGAGTGATAACATTACCGTGAGTGTTGACATTTCCGTGGGTGTTAACATTACCGTGAGTGTTGAGATAACCGCGGATGTTGACATTACCCCGGGTGTTGACATTACCACCGGTGTTGACATTACCACAGGTGTTGACATTACCCTGGGTGTTGACATTACCCCAGGTGTTGACATTACTGTGAGTCTTGACATTACCCCGGGTGTTGACATAACCGCGGGTGTTGACATTACCGTGAGGGTAGATATTACTGTGAGTGTTGACATTGCCGTGAGTGTTAACATTTTCGCGGGTGTTGACATTACCGTTCGTGTTGACATTACCGCGGGTGTTGACATTACCCCGGGTGTTGACATTACCATGAGTGTTGACATTACCCCAGGTGTTGACATTACCCCGAATGTTCACAGTACCGTGAGTGTTGACATTACTGTGAGTGTTGACATTACCCTGGGTGTTGACATTACCCCAGGTGCTGATATGACCCCAGGTGTTGACATTACCGCGTGTGTTGACATTACTGTGAGTGTTGACATTGCCCCGAGTGTTGACATTACCCCGGTTGTTGACGTTACCATCAGTGTTGACATTACCGTGAGTGTTGACATTTCCGTGAGTGTTGACATTACCGTGAGTGTTGACATTACCGTGAGTGTTGACATTACCGTGAGTGTTAACATTACCGTGAGTGATGACATTACCGTGAGTGTTGACATACTGTGAGTGTTAACATTACCGTGAGTGTTAACATTACCGTGAGTGTTAACATTACCGTGAGTGTTGACATTTCCGTGAGTGTTGACATTAATGTGAGTGTTGACATTACCTCTGGTGTTGACATTACCTCTGGTGTTGACATTACTTCTGGTGTTGACATTACCGTGGGTGTTGACATTTCCGTGAGTGTTGACATTACCGTGAGTGTTGACATTAATGTGAGTGTTGACATTACCGTGAGTGTTGACATTTCCGCGGGTGTTGACATTACCGTGTGTGTTGACATTACCGCTGGTGTTGACATTACCGCGGGTGTTGACATTACCGTGTGTGTTGGCATTACCTCTGGTGTTGACATTTCCGTGGGAGTTGACATTACGGTGAGTGTTGACATTACCGTGAGTGTTAACATTACCGTGAGTGTTGACATTACCGTGAGTGTTGACATACTGTGAGTGTTAACATTACCGTGAGTGTTAACATTACCGTGAGTGTTAACATTACCGTGAGTGTTGACATTACCGTGAGTGTTGACATTAATGTGAGTGTTGATATTACTGGAAATGTTGACATTACCCTGGCTGTTGACAGTACTCTGGGTGTTGACATTACCCTGGGTTTTGACATTTCCGTAGGTGTTGACATTACCGTGAGTGTTGACATAACCTATGGTGTTGACATTACCGTGAGTGTTGACATTACCGTGAGTGTTGACATTACATCTAGTGTTGACATTACCGTGGGTGTTGACATTACCGTGAGTGTTGACATTACCGTGAGTGTTAACATTACCGTGAGTGTTGACATTACCCTGAGTGTTGACATTACCGTGAGTGTTGATATTACTGTGAGTGTTAACATTACCGCGGGTGTTGACATTACTGTGAGTGTTGACATTACTCCGGGTGTTGACATTACTGATGGTGTTGACATTACCGTGAGTGTTAACATTGCCGTGGAGGTTGACATTACCCCGGGTGTTGACATTACCCCGGGTGTTGACAGTGCCTCTGGTGTTGACATTACCGTGAGTGTTGACATTACAATGGGTGTTGACATTACCGTGAGTGTTGACATTACAGTGAGTGTTGACATTACCGTGAATGTTGACATTACCGAGAGAGTTGACATTACCGTGAGTGTAGACATTACTGTGAGTGTTGATATTACCGTGAGTGTTGAAATTACCGCGGGTGTTAACATTACCGCGGTTGTTGACATTACCGTGAGTGTTGACATTACCTCTGGTGTTGACATTACCGTGAGTATTGACATTACCCTGGGTGTTGACAGTACTCTGGGTGTTGACATTACCCCGGATTTTGACATTACCGCGGGTGTTGACATTACCGTGAGTGTTGACATTACCTATGGTGTTGACATTACCGTGAGTGTTGACATTACCGTGGGTGTTGACATTACAGTGAGTGTTGACATACTGTGAGTGTTAACATTACCGTGAGTGTTAACATTACCGTGAGTGTTAACATTACCGTGAGTGTTGACATTACCGTGAGTGTTGACATTAATGTGAGTGTTGACATTACTGGAAATGTTGACATTACCCTGGGTGTTGACAGTATTCTGGGTGTTGACATTACCCTGGGTTTTGACATTACCGTAGGAGTTGACATTACCGTGAGTGTTGACATAACCTATGGTGTTGACATTACCGTGAGTGTTGACATTACCGTGAGTGTTGACATTACATCTAGTGTTGACATTACCGTGGGTGTTGACATTACCGTGAGTGTTGACATTACCGTGAGTGTTAACATTACCGTGAGTGTTGACACTACCCTGAGTGTTGACATTACCGTGAGTGTTGATATTACTGTGAGTGTTAACATTACCGCGGGTGTTGACATTACTGTGAGTGTTGACATTACTCCGGGTGTTGACATTACTGATGGTGTTGACATTACCGTGAGTGTTAACATTGACGTGGATGTTGACATTACCCCGGGTGTTGACATTACCCCGGGTGTTGACAGTGCCTCTGGTGTTGACATTACCGTGAGTGTTGACATTACAATGGGTGTTGACATTACCGCGGGTGTTGACATTACCGTGAGTGTTGACATTACGGTGAGTGTTGACATTACCGTGAATGTTGACATTACCGCGAGAGTTGACATTACCGTGAGTGTAGACATTACTGTGAGTGTTGATATTACCGTGAGTGTTGACATTACCGCGGGTGTTAACAATACCGCGGATTTTAACATTACCGTGAGTGTTGACATTACCTCTGGTGTTGACATTACCGTGAGTATTGACATTACCCTGGGTGTTGACAGTACTCTGGGTGTTGACATTACCCCGGATTTTGACATTACCGTGGGTGTTGACATTACCGTGAGTGTTGACATTACCTCTGGTGTTGACATTACCGTGGGTGTTGACATTACCGTCAGTGTTGACATTACCGTGAGTCTTAACATTACCGTGAGTGTTAACATTACCGTGAGTGTTAACATTACCGTGAGTGTTGACATTACCGTGAGTGTTGACATTACCGTGAGTGTTGACATTACCGTGAGTGTTGATATTACCGTGAGTGTTAACATTACCGCGGGTGTTGACATTACAGTAAGTGTTGACATTACTCCGGGTGTTGACATTACTGTGGGTGTTTACATTACCATGAGTGTTAACATTACCCTGGGTGTTGACATTACCCCGGGTTTTGACATTACCCCGGGTGTTGACAGTGCCCCTGGTGTTGACATTACCTAGGGGTGTTGACATTACCGCGGGTGTTAACATTACCGCAGGAGGTGATATTACCGTGAGTGTTGACATTACCGTGAGTGTTTACATTACCGTGAGTGTTTACATTACCGTGAGTGTTTACATTACCGCTGGTGTTGACATTGCCATGAGTGTTGACATTACCGTGAGTGTTGACATTACCGTGAGTGTTGACATTACCGTGAGTGTTGACATACTGTGAGTGTTAACATTACCGTGAGTGTTAACATTACCGTGAGTGTTAACATTACCGTGAGTGTTGACATTTCCGTGAGTGTTGACATTAATGTGAGTGTTGACATTACCTCTGGTGTTGACATTACCTCTGGTGTTGACATTACTTCTGGTGTTGACATTACCGTGGGTGTTGACATTTCCGTGAGTGTTGACATTACCGTGAGTGTTGACATTAATGTGAGTGTTGACATTACCGTGAGTGTTGACATTTCCGCGGGTGTTGACATTACCGTGTGTGTTGACATTACCGCTGGTGTTGACATTACCGCGGGTGTTGACATTACCGTGTGTGTTGGCATTACCTCTGGTGTTGACATTTCCGTGGGAGTTGACATTACGGTGAGTGTTGACATTACCGTGAGTGTTAACATTACCGTGAGTGTTGACATTACCGTGAGTGTTGACATACTGTGAGTGTTAACATTACCGTGAGTGTTAACATTACCGTGAGTGTTAACATTACCGTGAGTGTTGACATTACCGTGAGTGTTGACATTAATGTGAGTGTTGATATTACTGGAAATGTTGACATTACCCTGGCTGTTGACAGTACTCTGGGTGTTAACATTACCCTGGGTTTTGACATTACCGTAGGTGTTGACATTACCGTGAGTGTTGACATAACCTATGGTGTTGACATTACCGTGAGTGTTGACATTACCGTGAGTGTTGACATTACATCTAGTGTTGACATTACCGTGGGTGTTGACATTACCGTGAGTGTTGACATTACCGTGAGTGTTAACATTACCGTGAGTGTTGACATTACCCTGAGTGTTGACATTACCGTGAGTGTTGATATTACTGTGAGTGTTAACATTACCGCGGGTGTTGACATTACTGTGAGTGTTGACATTACTCCGGGTGTTGACATTACTGATGGTGTTGACATTACCGTGAGTGTTAACATTGCCGTGGATGTTGACATTACCCCGGGTGTTGACATTACCCCGGGTGTTGACAGTGCCTCTGGTGTTGACATTACCGTGAGTGTTGACATTACAATGGGTGTTGACATTACCGTGAGTGTTGACATTACAGTGAGTGTTGACATTACCGTGAATGTTGACATTACCGAGAGAGTTGACATTACCGTGAGTGTAGACATTACTGTGAGTGTTGATATTACCGTGAGTGTTGAAATTACCGCGGGTGTTAACATTACCGCGGTTGTTGACATTACCGTGAGTGTTGACATTACCTCTGGTGTTGACATTACCGTGAGTATTGACATTACCCTGGGTGTTGACAGTACTCTGGGTGTTGACATTACCCCGGATTTTGACATTACCGCGGGTGTTGACATTACCGTGAGTGTTGACATTACCTATGGTGTTGACATTACCGTGAGTGTTGACATTACCGTGGGTGTTGACATTACAGTGAGTGTTGACATACTGTGAGTGTTAACATTACCGTGAGTGTTAACATTACCGTGAGTGTTAACATTACCGTGAGTGTTGACATTACCGTGAGTGTTGACATTAATGTGAGTGTTGACATTACTGGAAATGTTGACATTACCCTGGGTGTTGACAGTATTCTGGGTGTTGACATTACCCTGGGTTTTGACATTACCGTAGGAGTTGACATTACCGTGAGTGTTGACATAACCTATGGTGTTGACATTACCGTGAGTGTTGACATTACCGTGAGTGTTGACATTACATCTAGTGTTGACATTACCGTGGGTGTTGACATTACCGTGAGTGTTGACATTACCGTGAGTGTTAACATTACCGTGAGTGTTGACACTACCCTGAGTGTTGACATTACCGTGAGTGTTGATATTACTGTGAGTGTTAACATTACCGCGGGTGTTGACATTACTGTGAGTGTTGACATTACTCCGGGTGTTGACATTACTGATGGTGTTGACATTACCGTGAGTGTTAACATTGACGTGGATGTTGACATTACCCCGGGTGTTGACATTACCCCGGGTGTTGACAGTGCCTCTGGTGTTGACATTACCGTGAGTGTTGACATTACAATGGGTGTTGACATTACCGCGGGTGTTGACATTACCGTGAGTGTTGACATTACGGTGAGTGTTGACATTACCGTGAATGTTGACATTACCGCGAGAGTTGACATTACCGTGAGTGTAGACATTACTGTGAGTGTTGATATTACCGTGAGTGTTGACATTACCGCGGGTGTTAACAATACCGCGGATTTTAACATTACCGTGAGTGTTGACATTACCTCTGGTGTTGACATTACCGTGAGTATTGACATTACCCTGGGTGTTGACAGTACTCTGGGTGTTGACATTACCCCGGATTTTGACATTACCGTGGGTGTTGACATTACCGTGAGTGTTGACATTACCTCTGGTGTTGACATTACCGTGGGTGTTGACATTACCGTCAGTGTTGACATTACCGTGAGTCTTAACATTACCGTGAGTGTTAACATTACCGTGAGTGTTAACATTACCGTGAGTGTTGACATTACCGTGAGTGTTGACATTACCGTGAGTGTTGACATTACCGTGAGTGTTGATATTACCGTGAGTGTTAACATTACCGCGGGTGTTGACATTACAGTAAGTGTTGACATTACTCCGGGTGTTGACATTACTGTGGGTGTTTACATTACCATGAGTGTTAACATTACCCTGGGTGTTGACATTACCCCGGGTGTTGACATTACCCCGGGTGTTGACAGTGCCCCTGGTGTTGACATTACCTAGGGTGTTGACATTACCGCGGGTGTTAACATTACCGCAGGAGGTGATATTACCGTGAGTGTTGACATTACCGTGAGTGTTTACATTACCGTGAGTGTTTACATTACCGTGAGTGTTTACATTACCGCTGGTGTTGACATTGCCATGAGTGTTGACATTACCGTGAGTGTTGACATTACCGTGAGTGTTGACATTACCGTGAATGATAACATTACAGTGAGTGTTGACATTACTGTGAGTGTTGACATTACTGTGGGTGTTGACATAACCATAAGTGTTGACATTACCGCGGGTGTTGACATTACCGTGGGTGTTAACATTACCATGAGTGTTGACATTACCGCGGGTGTTGACATTACCGCTTGTGTTGTCATTACCGTGAGTGTTGACATTACCGTGGGTTTTGACATTACCGTGAGTGTTGACATTACGGTGAGTGTTGACATTACTGTGAGTGTTGACATTACCGTGAGTGTTGACATTAATGTGAGTGTTGACCTTACCGTGAGTGTCGACATTATCCTGGGTGTTGACAATACTTTGGGTGTTGACATTACCCCGGGTGTTGACATTACCTATGGTGTTGACATTACCTCTGGAGTTGACATTACTGTGGGTGTTGACATTACCCTGAGTGTTAACATTACCGTGGGTGTTGACATTACCCCGAGTGTTAACATTACCCCCAGGTGTTGACATTACCGTGGGTGTTGACATTACCGTGCGTGTTGACATTACCGTTAGTGTTGACATTATGGTGAATGTTGAAATAACCGTGAATGATGACATTACCGTGAGAGTTAACACTTCCGTGAGTGTTGACATTACCGTGAGTGTTGACATTACCGTGAGTGTTGACATTACTTCTGGTGTTGACATTACCGTGGGTGTTGACATTACCGTGAGTGTTGACATTACCGTCAGTGTTGACATTACCGTCAGTGTTGACATTACCGTGGGTGTTGACATTACCGTGAGTGTTGACATTACCGTCAGTGTTGACATTACCGTGGGTGTTGACATTACCGTGAGTGTTGACATTACCGTATGTGTTAACATTACCGTGAGTATTGACAATACCGCGGGTGTTGACATTACCCCGGGTGTTGACATTACCGTGAGTGTTGACATTACTGTGAGTGTTAACATTCCCGTGAGTGTTCACATTACCGTGAGTGATAACATTACCGTGAGTGTTGACATTTCCGTGGGTGTTAACATTACCGTGAGTGTTGAGATAACCGCGGATGTCGACATTACCCCGGGTGTTGACATTACCACAGGTGTTGACATTACCCTGGGTGTTGACATTACCACAGGTGTTAACATTACCGTGGGTGTTGACATTACCCCGAGTGTTAACATTACCCCCAGGTGTTGACATTACCGTGGGTGTTGACATTACCGTGCGTGTTGACATTACCGTTAGTGTTGACATTACGGTGAGTGTTGAAATAACCGTGAATGATGACATTACCGTGAGAGTTAACACTTCCGTGAGTGTTGACATTACCGTGAGTGTTGACATTACCGTGAGTGTTGACATTACCGTGAGTGTTGACATTACCTCTGGTGTTGACATTACCGTGGGTGTTGACATTACCGTGAGTGTTGACATTACCGTCAGTGTTGACATTACCGTGGGTGTTGACATTACCGTGAGTGTTGACATTACCGTGAGTGTTGACATTACCGTATGTGTTAACATTACCGTGAGTATTGACAATACCGCGGGTGTTGACATTACCACGGGTGTTGACATTACCGTGAGTGTTGACATTACTGTGAGTGTTAACATTCCCGTGAGTGTTCACATTACCGTGAGTGATAACATTACCGTGAGTGTTGACATTTCCGTGGGTGTTAACATTACCGTAAGTGTTGAGATAACCGCGGATGTTGACATTACCCCGGGTGTTGACATTACCACCGGTGTTGACATTACCACAGGTGTTGACATTACCCTGGGTGTTGACATTACCCCAGGTGTTGACATTACTGTGAGTGTTGACATTACCCCGGGTGTTGACATTACCGCGGGTGTTGATATTACCGTGAGGGTAGATATTACTGTGAGTGTTGACATTACCGTGAGTGTTAACATTTTCGCGGGTGTTGACATTACCGTTCGTGTTGACATTACCGCGGGTGTTTACATTACCCCGGGTGTTGACATTACCCCGGGTGTTGACATTACCATGAGTGTTGACATTACCCCAGGTGTTGACATTACCCCGAATGTTCACAGTACCGTGAGTGTTGACATTACTGTGAGTGTTGACATTACCCTGGGTGTTGACATTACCCCAGGTGCTGATATGACCCCAGGTGTTGACATTACCGCGTGTGTTGACATTACTGTGAGTGTTGACATTGCCCCGAGTGTTGACATTACCCCGTTTGTTGACGTTACCATCAGTGTTGACATTACCGTGAGTGTTGACATTTCCGTGAGTGTTGACATTACCGTGAGTGTTGACATTACCGTGAGTGTTGACATTACCGTGAGTGTTGACATTACCGCGGGTGTTGACATTACCGTGAGTGTTGACATTACCGTGAGTGTTGACCTTACCGTGAGTGTTAACATTACCGTGAGTGATGACATTACCGTGAGTGTTGACATACTGTGAGTGTTAACATTAACGTGAGTGTTAACATTACCGTGAGTGTTAACATTACCGTGAGTGTTGACATTACCGTGAGTGTTGACATTAATGTGAGTGTTGACATTACCTCTGGTGTTGACATTACCTCGGGTGTTTGTGAGTGTTGACATTACCGTGAGTGTTGACATTTCCGCGGGTGTTGACATTACCGTGTGTGTTGACATTACCGCTGGTGTTGACATTACCGCGGGTGTTGACATTACCGTGTGTGTTGGCATTACCTCTGGTGTTGACATTTCCGTGGGAGTTGACATTACGGTGAGTGTTGACATTACCGTGATTGTTAACATTACCGTGAGTGTTGACATTTCCGCGGGTGTTGACATTACCGTGTGTGTTGACATTACCGCTGGTGTTGACATTACCGCGGGTGTTGACATTACCGTGTGTGTTGGCATTACCTCTGGTGTTGACATTTCCGTGGGAGTTGACATTACGGTGAGTGTTGACATTACCGTGAGTGTTAACATTACCGTGAGTGTTGACATTACCGTGAGTGTTGACATACTGTGAGTGTTAACATTACCGTGAGTGTTAACATTACCGTGAGTGTTAACATTACCGTGAGTGTTAACATTACCGTGAGTGTTGACATTAATGTGAGTGTTGACATTACTGGAAATGTTGACATTACCCTGGCTGTTGTCAGTTCTCTGGGTGTTGACATTACCCTGGGTTTTGACATTACCGTAGGTGTTGACATTACCGTGAGTGTTGACATAACCTATGGTGTTGACATTACCGTGAGTTTTGACATTACCGTGAGTGTTGACATTACATCTAGTGTTGACATTACCGTGGGTGTTGACATTACCGTGAGTGTTGACATTACCGTGAGTGTTAACATTACCGTGAGTGTTGACATTACCCTGAGTGTTGACATTACCGTGAGTGTTGATATTACTGTGAGTGTTAACATTACCGTGGGTGTTGACATTACTGTGAGTGTTGACATTACTCCGGGTGTTGACATTACTGATGGTGTTGACATTACCGTGAGTGTTAACATTGCCGTGGATGTTGACATTACCCCGGGTGTTGACATTACCCCAGGTGTTGACAGTGCCTCCGGTGTTGACATTACCGTGAGTGTTGACATTACAATGGGTGTTGACATTACCGCGGGTGTTGACATTACCGTGAGTGTTGACATTACGGTGAGTGTTGACATTACCGTGAGTGTAGACATTACTGTGAGTGTTGATATTACCGTGAGTGTTGAAATTACCGCGGGTGTTAACATTACCGCGGTTGTTGACATTACCGTGAGTGTTGACATTACCTCTGGTGTTGACATTACCGTGAGTATTGACATTACCCTGGGTGTTGACAGTACTCTGGGTGTTGACATTACCCCGGATTTTGACATTACCGCGGGTGTTGACATTACCGTGAGTGTTGACATTACCTATGGTGTTGACATTACCGTGAGTGTTGACATTACCGTGGGTGTTGACATTACCGTGAGTGTTGACATACTGTGAGTGTTAACATTACCGTGAGTGTTAACATTACCGTGAGTATTAACATTACCGTGAGTGTTGACATTACCGTGAGTGTTCCCAGCAAACACAAATCATCTACACAACGTTCGCCTATCTCTTGCCATAGGTGTGGGAATGATTTGCATTGAGAATGGTGCAGGAGAGCCTTTGAGAAACTTTTACTCAAAAAATCCAAACACAAAGGTTTAATTATAAATTGTTTTTCTACAATTATTTTCTTCCAAATGTAAAACAAATAGTTTTTACATGTTTAAATATAAAATTTATGGTGTTTTTTTGTAAAATTCATTAATAAATTGTGAATGATATATATTGGCTGAGTGAAACCTTTATAATCCATTTAGTTATAATTTGAACAGAAAAAAGTATTTTTCCAAATTTTCTAAAAATTGCTCTTTTTAACACAATTTGACTCCTTATACATTCCACTAAACACTATATCATGTTTAAATATATAATTTATGTATTATTCTCTAAAATAATTTATATAAATTATATAAGTTGCTGGAAAGTGGTGTTAAGGATTTTGAAAACATTTTGTTGTGTTAATATGTTCTTATTAACTATGTCTCAAGTTCACAGTTTATCAAACAAGAATATTAACATTCGTCAACTCTTAAAATCTTATATGTTATCTTGCTGGTGCAAAAAAGGGTGAATCTTTAGGAACAGCTATAGTATCTATATATCACAAATGGTGTTTTCCCTAACTCAAACAATGTAGGGTTTATTATTCTACACATATTTCTAATGACTCTTAGATGTTTACATTCTCTGAAGTATAATTGTGAAGGCTGTGTCCATCACTCTCAACACAGATTCTTAAACTCGTCTCTGCAGGTTCAACTATATAATTAGTTTCCATTTTGAATTTCCATGGACATTTGTATCCAAAATGAAACCAATGTGGTTTCCTTCAGCGCCTTCAGCCAGCACATTTGCTCATTCATTTCCACAGATTCCAATAAGGTAGGGGATTTACAGAAATTTGTATATTCATATTGTTATATATTAAAAATATGAATGCAGTTCAATATGATAAGACAAATACATGAGTTTATGATAAATTCGTTTTCTGTGATATACCATTGATATGCTCTTTTTTTCTTTAAACGGCAGACTAAACTAAAGTGCTCACATCAACAGATTTGATGTATAAATGGTCAACGCTCAACAGAGTTAGTATAAATGTATTAGTATAAATCTTACTTGTCTCATTGTTAATTCACATTCAATGTCAACTTGTGGTTTTGATGTGGCACGTTTGGCCAAGACACCCCACCCCATTATGCACCCCATACCCATCTTGTGGGCGGTTGTGGAAAGGGTTACAGAGGCACATAATGGGCTCAGGGACTGAACCCCACAATTCATTTAGCTAAGCAAGTTACAATCTTGATGAGCTAGTTACAAAATTCAATATAAGTCATCACATCAACAATGGGTTCGAGATCGACCTCAAGTACAGGTTCTAAATTAAGCAACTGACATATGTGGAGAGCTAGTATCAAAATTTATATGTTTGTCCTGCACACCGTCCCCCATCCAGTGGGCAGCGGTGGATAGGTTACAATCACTTAGTTGTTATCTACAGTTAGCAAACTGGGGATATTTGGCTAAAATTTCTGGTAGCAGATCATTTTGAATGAAATATTGACACATCGCTGGAACATTGGTTATAGAATTGTCTCTAAATTCATGTATCTTTTCGCACTCCATCACATAGTGACGGAGGGTGTGCGAATAATTTTGTTGACACAGTTTACATTTGGTCAGGTCTACATCAGCAGATAATGAGAATTCCCAGAGATACTTGTAACCGAGTCTAAGCCGAGCAGTAGTAACATCTAGAAGTCTGCTGATTTTATTGGATGATCCATAGATGTGTGGCTCCTCTTGTATGATATGTATGATAGATGGAATTACTAGTTCCAGTTTCTAGGCAGGCGATGAGTACTCACAATAACCTTAATTAAGCGTCAAAACAAAAATGTGTATACTCTTTTTACTCTCCTGACCTTAGTTCTCGAGCTATGTATTTCATTTTGGTACCAACGTGTTCGCAATAACATTCTCTAGAAGAAAATCAGCAAAAACGGTCACCAAAAGTTATATGAATACCAGCACCCAATAAATACCTACGTAGATGACTCGCCGTGAGTGCCCAAGAGCAACAAAATGTTTTTACTCTTGGGATTGTTATCACTTCCACACTTGTCCTACAGCGTTAATTTTGGTATCAATGTACTCGCAATGAAATTCCCAACACGGTGATATGAATATAAACGTAGAATAATGGTCGCTGCCCACCCGCAAGAGTGTGGGAAGTGGCGGAACTGTTACCCAGTATTGGTGACAAGACGACACATGGGCGATACAGTGCTTTGAAAGTTTATAATTATATCACTGTCCTGACATTATTATTGTATGTACGTCATTCATTTTTGTGCCAATGTTTTCGCAATAGAATGTTCTATGAGCCCGTAGGTAAAAAAGAGCAACAAAGCGTAAGATAGAATAGCACCATATATAAAACAACGCTGGTACATATCAGTGAGCGTCAAACACACACGAAATGTGTGTGTTTGATGGTGGTCAAACGATGTTTGATGTGTTTGATCAGGTGATGTCCTGATCCGCATAATTAAAGTATGAATTATGTTGAGAAAAAATAAGAAAAAAGGGAAAAAACAGGGGTGGGAGAAACATGACAGAAAAAGAGTAAAAATACAATTTGGTCAACAAAACAGCATTGTTTAAAATAAAAGATATGGATTGACATTTTGGGGGTTAGGTTGGTAGGTTACATTGAGTTAATTAGGTAGTACTTAGTGTTTATCTGTTATAGATAGGAGCTGCCTGGTATGGGCCAATAGGCCTTCTGCAGTTACCTTTGTTTTTATGTTTTTGCCCTGTAACCTAAATGGTTAGAGAGGCACATATATGGGCTTAGGGACTGAACCCCACACTACATTTAGCTAAGCTGGTTACAATCTTGATGATATAGTTACAAAATTCTGTATAAGTCGTCACATTATCAATGGGTTCGAGATCAACCACAATTTCCTGAATAGATATTTTCTGACCAGGGGGAGAAAGATACTGGCAGTATGGGGCGTTAAAGTTTATTGAAGATTAAATTCTGCAGAACATGTAAATGTGTAAAGTTCAAATATAAAGTAAGTAATTATATAAAGTTTATATTAAACACGGTTTATATTATAGGCTTATAACAAAGTTGATATTATTAAACTTAATATTGAACATGTAAATATATAGAGTTTCAAAATATATAATTTAAGGACTATATAACGTTTATATTAAAATATATAAAGTAAATATATAAAGTAAGAATTAACAGTAACAATTCCAAGGACTAGATTTAACTTAAAAGGTACACCCATAGTAAGTATGAGACCTTAGCCTATAGTGACATGGAAACTAATTCTGCAGAAACCTAAAGGTTAACTGGTACTAGAATTAAGGCCGAGTGCAAATGTGTAGTAATTATATAACACTAGGATATAACAGGCAGGACACAAAGAATAACTAATAAGTGAGAGACCACATAACACGTAATGTACCCGGCCAAGAGGCCGTAAAAGACCTAATGGATAAGGAGAAGGGGGTGTGACTACAAGTAGGGCTTACTAGCACCTAGACTGGGCAAAGTATTAGCTGCGGACAGCGGGACACTTGGGGACCGGCGCTGCACCCCCCTTCCCACATGCAGTGGGAAGGGGGGTGCAAACAAAGGGGATATTAATAGGGTATTAAAATTGTCAACACAAGATAGAACACGAAACAATGGGTATAAATTGGATAAGTTTAGATTTAGGAAAGACTTGGGTAAATACAGGGTCAGTAACAGGGTTGTTGATTTGTGGAATTTTTCTTAACTTATAAATTTATCTTTATTTATCTTAAACTGGTTGGGAGAGGTACAGTTTTTAACATAATTGGGAAGGTCATTCCACATTCGAGGTCTCTTGATTTGTAAAGCATTTCTAGTTTGACTAAGTCGTACTCTTGGAATATCAAATAGGTATTTGTTTCTGGTGTGGTGCTCATGGGATCTGTTACAACCTTCTAGGAAGCTTTTAAGGTCAGGATTGACATTACAGTGCAGCGTTTTATATATATAAAATACACATGAGAGTATGTGCAGGGACTTAATATCTAACATATTCAGAGATTTGAGTAAGGGGTCCATATATACTGCCCGGTTGCCTGAAATGCTATATAGGCCTACTATAGTGGCTTTAGGTATTGTATGCACTAGCTCTATCTATAAATCCAACATTATGTTTGTAAATCAACTATGTATGTATGAAAAAAAATGACTAATACGTTCGGCGAATGACTTTGACTTCAACTTCACTTTGACTTCGTTCATGTCATCGTATTTTCCGTAATATATAAAGGTTATGACAATGCAATTATATTATTGTGTGCAAATAAGTTTGAAATTTCATGTACCCTAAAAATATTAAAATAAAGAATAAGAATAATTAAATAATTGTTGTAGTAAATTGTCACACGTTCATCATACGCAAACGAACACACAGTTTGGAGCGTCAGTACAAGACCGCCGCCATTTTAAAACACGGCTTCGAATGTAAGTAATGTTTTTCTCGTACTAACACTGTGTTATACAATAGATTTGGTCTTGAATTCACAAATTTAGTTGTTACATCTGACAGAGTATGTTAGACGGTGTAATGCTGGTCCATGTTAACGTATTTGTGGGCTTGGTTGGTTTAAATGTGGAGGCGAGGCCTGGCTGTGCTAGTGTGTATGTGGAGGCGAGGCATGTACAACACTCCCCAATAGGAAGAAAACCCACTGGGTTCTAGGCTAGGTTAGGCTTATCTGTAATAATTGAATTAAGCCTAGCAAAGCCTAGAACCTAGTTCAGTAATTTAAAAAATGTTGTAACTTGAAAAATGCCATTCAATACATTACACAATTTAAATATTTTCAGGCAATCAACACAACCCTCATGTTGGCTAACCCTCTCTCATGTTGGTCAATAATTTAATTATTTTTTTATGGAGTAATCTTTGCTGTTGAAATGTAGTCTTTTTGAGACTACATTTCAAATGTAGTGTGTGTGGAGGCGTGTATGTTAGGTATTACCTAATATACACGGTGTAATATATCTATCTGTGTGAAATAGATTAAATCCATTTATTTGATATTCAGCTAATAGTTCTGTATTTTCTACATTCATCCATGTTTTGGTAAGTGCAATAATATGTATTGTTTCATTGCAGATTAGAGATTCAAGATAGTTCTAGATTTCCGAAGTACTGAAACGCGCGCCATACAGGCTTGGTGGATCTAGGTGCAAGGTAAAATTATTTACATTTACTTTTGTATTTATGTTTTGTATTTATATGCATATATGCATTTATATGCAAAATTCTATAGAATAATAGATCTCGTAATAATTTTGCAAAAATAGTGGCATTTACTATTTTTAAAAGATTATTAAAAAATTTACTGATATGGTGCATTCGGAAGGGCGAAGAGGGAGAACGGCCTGTTGACATAGCTCGGGTGCAGGGGGGGGGGGGGTTGTGTAAAAGCCTGGTTTGTGCCTCGGAGAGGCTATGGGATCCAGTAAGTTCAGTAGAACTTCGGTTTCAACCCTTTTACCCTGTTGTAGCTCAGTCGATTAAGGCAGTGTCTGGGATGCTCCCGGACGCAGGTTCGAATCCTCGTCACGGCCCTTGTGGATTTGTTCATTTGATGCATCACGTTATTGTGATCTGTGTGTGTAATTCTTCACTTGCTACAGCAACAGGAATGTGTGTGTATGTATTTGTGTTGTTGAATATGACCGAAAGTGTAAGATTAATGATTCTAACACAAATCGTC